>NC_089776.1:12587917-12642917 GCF_040412425.1 Macrobrachium rosenbergii
CCCTATATAATATTTATAAATGAAGACTATAATTATATACTCATGATTATATATATATATATATATATATATATATATATATATATATATATATATATATATATATATATATATATATATATATATGTCATCATGAATCATCATTTATAAATATTACATCTAGGGAAAAGAATAATGAGTTTTTAACATTACCAACATCATACCTCTCTCCCTCTCTCTCTCTCTCTCTCTCTCTCTCTCTCTCTCTCTCTCATACTTCTCTCTCTCTCAGTCGTAGCTCTAATAATCCTCTATGACCTTACAATGACTTCTGACCTGATGACCTTTTAAAAGAGCAGTTGGTCATATATATATATATATATATATATATATATATATATATATATATATATATATATATATATATATAAATATATAATTATATATATATAATGTATGTATATATGTATATATATAGATAGATAGATAGATATAAAAACATTTGCCATCGCTTTACTTACGGTCGCGCATATTCTGCTATGAAGTTTCATCATATACTTTCATCTTTTTTATCATTCTATGCTATCTTTTCTTGCATAAAGAAGGTGAGGAAGAAAACAAAATAAAAAAAAAAAAAAAAGATTGAGCCATGTCCAATATAGCACTGCATATACATTTCATCTCGTTTTTCTTGATTTGTTTTTTGCCTACCTAAGCTTCTCACTCTATTGTCGACTAGACTTTTCCTTTACAGAAAGCGACTTTCCATTTATAGAACGCGGCAAAAGCCAAGAATACGATGAGTTGAAATTAAAATAAGTGTTAGATAGAAATGTAGATAAACGGATGAACAGATAGATAGTTAGAGTAGAATTTGTTAACGTGTTGTTCAAGTCGGCATATAGGATTTAAATACCACAGTTAAACATGAATCATGTCATATTCATGTCACAATATTGTTACGTAGAGCGTACTAGCAATGATGTCATCATACAATAACTGAGGTGTATCTAGTAGGGCTGAGTAACTTTTACCTTACAACAGGCAAAATGGGCCATGCTAAACAGGGAAAAATAATTCCCTACCCCGTCAGCCTCTGCATCTGCTTAAAATGGAATGGAATCAAGGTGATGTAAAAGTAATCCACTATCCATTTCAGGGACCGCAAGTCATCGTTTTTCTCAAATATCTTTCAAACTAATTATTTGATCGAAATGGTACTTTGACACACTGTACAAGACACCTCCCGCTAATTTTTGGTAATATGGTGCATTGTCAAATGGTGTTAGTTAAGGCGTTTACTCTTGACTTTTAAAGGCAAAGTCGCATGAGTCAGCATTCGAAAGTCCGCTATCCCCCATAGACAGGACAGGCGGGGGCGGAGATGGGGAGGTCAGGAAAGTGGGTTGAGGGAGGGATGAGGAGGGGAAGGGGGAGGGAGGGACTGGACGGGGATAAAGGACGTTCGAATGCATAGTTTGGCGATGCTTGGCAACACCATATAAGTCAAGAGTAAACGCCTTAACTGAAACCATTAGGCAATGAACTATATTACCAAAATTTAGCTGGAGGTGACTTGTACATTATGTCAAAGTACCATTTCGATCAAATAATTAGTTTGAAAGATGTTTGAGAAAAACGATGACTCGCGCTCCCTCAAATGGATAGTAGAGACAGGTGCAGTTTTAGTCAGAGAGTGTAACTCTCATGTAACTATCGTCCAATAACCTCTAATGAACGAGTGGTCTTGTGGGTATTGAATATAAAGAAGGTACGAAATTATACAATTTGATTCACTTCCAAGAGGCGGAGAGAGAAAGGAAAATATGTTGGGAGTCAAAGATATGAAAAGATGACATCAATTGTATATTTTGATTTTGTAAGAGTTCATGAAAACGGCATGATTGTTTTCATACTCTACAATTATTTAATATTACAGGATAGGCAAAACAAGGGTAGCGGAATGTTGGCAAGCCTCTTGGCTTCATATTTGATGCTGTAAATGAAATACGAATTAATAAATTACACACAGAATTGCATTAAGGCAACCGTAAACCTAAGGAAAAAAAATATTGCAAAATCACACCGTGTGATTCAGTTTCAGTGATATATTTAGAAGGGATTAATCTAAATATTCTATTCCTAGATGACATTCTGATTGACCTAGAGTCTATTTATAGCCGCTTGCGTCAAAGAATAGTCTGTTGACGTAGGTACAAATGAAAGTGAGAGATTATTAATTTTTTTTTATTTTTCACTTCCTGAAACACATTAATTTAACCGTCGTGCTTTCTCATTCGTTTTTAATGTTCAGCGTCTCTGATCACTTTCTGAATTTCCTGAAATAAAACAATGAAATACGTAGGAAGAAGATTATCTAGTTCTTCACTGTGATGTCGAGATTGTAAAGAATTCTGACCAATGACTCTGCAGTAAAAATTTACATACAAAACATATACTCGTAGAATTACAGGTATGGTTATAATGACAACCCTTTTCTCATCAAGTCATCTACTGAAATGATTGACTTGTTTACATGTGCCAAGAATTTATGCTTCGGTAGTCCTACTACGCTTTATATTAATCGCATGAATAAATCAAAAATATGTTACACGTTCGTAACATGATAGAGAAATTGCATAAGCAAAGGGTATTTTTCATTATGTAACCAAAACGCTTAGGTTATTACGAAGCGCACAGATACACGTTTAGTACTGGATATATGCTATTACACTCCCTCTGCAGAAACTAAATAATCAAACTGTATTTTCATTCTGGGGAATAATTTGCATACCTGGAAGAATGGCTGTCCTTAGCTATCATTAACTTGAAATGAGTACATCACACAGAGAGAGAGAGAGAGAGAGAGAGAGAGAGAGAGAGAAAGTAAATATTAAAAATATAAAGTCATTAAGGGAAGGGCAATTCATAAGTTTCTTTTTTATATTTTAAAAATGGCTCAGATGAAAAAATACAGACTATATATATATATATATATATATATATATATATATATATATATACTGTATATTTGTAGGTGCCTGTAACTCACTTTGTTCTCTCTTTTACCAATGTATATTCAACCTAACACGTGTTTCAGACAGCAACCATCTCTCTCTCTCTCTCTCTCTCTATATATATATATATATATATATATATATATATATATATATATATATATATATATATATATATATATATATATATATATATATAATAGAGAGAGAGAGAGAGAGAGAGAGAGAGAGAGAGAGAGATAAACGGTCGCCTTCTGCAACACGTGTCAGGTCGAAGATATAAAGGAAAATGAAAGCTACAAAAAAAAAAAAGAAGTGAGTTCTAGGCCCGCAGTGAGGTGACATGCGAACAAAAGAACGGCTGGAATACTTGAAGAGTCGTAGTGATAACATCGTGGTCTCCTTTTTCTTCTTTTCTTTTCTTTTTTTTTTGTTATTTCCAATTTCAAATGTTAAATGAAAAGTTGCCGCTGGAATGTCTGAAAGATCTCCTTCGAGCGGAATATTGAACGTCTGCTGAATATGTCCCTTATCTGTCACTAAAAATAACGTTGCTCTCTCTCTCTCTCTCTCTCTCTCTCTCTGTGTGTGTGTGTGTGTGTGGAGGTGTTCTTAGTCTCTCTCTCTCTCTCTCTCTCTCTCTCTCTCTCTCTCTCTATATATATATATATATATATATATATATATATATATATATATATATATATATATATATATATATATTATATACATGGTGTTCTCAGGCTCTCACTCTTTCTATCCCTGCCCATCTCTCTCTCTCTCTCTCTCTCTCTCTCTAATATATATATATATATATATATATATATATATATATATATATATATATATATACATGGTGTTCTCAGGCTCTCTCTTTCTATCCCTCCCCACCATTTCTCTCTCTCTCTCTCTCTCTCTCTCTCTCTCTCTCTCTCTCTCTCTCTCTCTCTCTCTCTCTCTCTCTCTCTCTCTCTCTCCCCTCCACCCGGGAGCTGTTCTGAAAGTTAAATATATCACTGGCGTCTGGAAGTATTTACCTCCAAGTTTTGCAATCTTCGTTCCGCTTTTTTCCTTTTTGTTTGTTTTGTGAGAAACACCACTTCGCCGTGATATTTGAGAAACCCTACTTCACCTAGATATTTATGGAAGTTATTTATTGCCGAGAGAACGAGAGGGGGCGTTCCAGAGGCGCGAATTCTCCTTCAGATTCGGTATCTGTGTTTTGCTGGTCGTATTGGAATTTGGAGGACGGGTGAATTCGCGTTTTCCCGACGGGAAGATGGCGTGGAATTTTGTGCAATACGGGATTTTATTTTACTCGATTTTTCTTTGGGTGTGTCTGCGTATTTTGTATTTATGGTAAAAGGTTATTTAAGACTGTGAGAGAATCTCTTATTCTTGAGTTATGTAAGTATAATTATGTGTTTATACCTACACACACACATACACACTAACACACAAACGCATACTTATGTGCATATATATATATATATATATATATATATATATATATATATATATATATATATATATATATATATATATAAAATATATATATATATATATATATATATATATATATATATATATATATATATATATATATATATATATATATATATTTATATTTATATAATATTAAGCATTTTCCCCTAACAGAGGGCGCCTCCCGAGAAACGACAAAACAACAGTCACTTCGAATGCTGAATTATGAATGAAATCCCTGTGCAGAAAACGCCAACAAAATTAGTGCCTTAATACACCTGGCTTGAAGGCTCCTCAGTAGCACAATGAAGCCTTCCACACAGACTGCGTAACTCACCACTGCCTCCTCTCATTTCCCAGAATTTTACGGGCCCTCTTTTCTGAAATATCTTTCACACCATCTATTCAAACCCTACTGGATCTTCCCCTTTTCCGAAACTTAATATCCTCCATTCTTCCTACATGACCGGATAACCTCAAAACGTCCTTTTCCATCTTTTAACGAAAACTGAGCCTAATTAGTGAGCAATGGCACCACCGGCCATATTGCAAACCAGGGTTGTGTTATGATGAAATTATAAATTCACTATTAATTATTAATGCACTTCTTCAAAAATTATCACTATGATTTCTGAACGCAATGACAATGAATTATTAATGAGTCAGCATATATGAATACCAGGACTCCAATTACTTGTTTTTACTGTGTTAAAAAATGTCCAAATTAACCGTTGATAATTGTTCATCAAAGTATATTTTGTTTAATATCTCATGAACTATTTGACATAAAAGCCTGAATGGACCATCAGACGATAGTACTCGATAAAATCAAAACATTTTTAAGGTAATAGGTAATTTACTCGTTCATTAATAATAAAGTTTGTCCATTTTGTTTTCTATATCTAAAAAAATATGAAACCATAATCTTTCTGTGACTGACGAATTGGGAGTTCTTCATCTCTGTATCTGAATCATTCAGTTTATAATTAATGAATATTTAATATCAGCTGCATGGTGAGGAAGGTTCAAGGTCTCTAAGTTTGAAACCACGTAATTCAGAAACGTGATGGAACCGTTATATGGAACCATTATATTGAACAATTGTATGGAACCATAATTTATACCCATGCTATGGAGTAATTATTTGGAACCATTGTATGGAACCATTATATGGAACCATTATTCGGAACCATTATTTAGAACCAGGATATGGAACCATTATTTGGAACCACTGTATGGAACCATTATATGGAACCATTATTTGGAACAATTATATGGCAATAATAATGGAACCATCACATGGAACCACATAATGAAAGGCTCTTGCTCGTTACCGCACGAATATCCACTTTATAGTTAATGAGTAATTAGCAATAATTAGGTAATCAGTTGTCCCTTCTCTATCTCAGGAACAAATCAGCATATAAATGGGGCTATGGTGGATTTAGAGTCTTCTTCAGCGATGGTTCGAAGCTCCACTAACATTATTATTATTATTATTATTATTATTATTATTATTATTATTATTATTATTATTCAGAAGATGAACCCTATCCATATGGAACAAGACCACAGAGGCCACTGACTTGAAATTCAAGCTTCCAAAGAATATTATGGCGTTCATTCCAAAGAATTACCAGAAGGTAATGGAAAATACAGAAAGAGATCAGTGATTAGAAAAACAAATTAACAGTTCAATAAATAAACAATAAATGTAAGTAAGTATGCGTTTGTGTGTAAGTGTGTGTGTGTGTGTGTGTGTGTGTATTAGGGTAGTAATGCATTGCATCTTCGACTTGAAGGGATTACTTTTCTTACATTTCTCGTTTCTGTGAATTTTATAAAAGAATAAGTGGTCGTCTGGATTCCAGACTCTGGGGGGATCTATATTCGCCATAAGGCTCTTTGTTACGCACTACTGTAATCTCATCGGGATAACTTCGTCTCAGAAATAGAACAATATTCAAGGGATTGGCAGTAATCTGGTCTAATGGTGATGTTAGTTTAGATGTCAATTTGGAAGATCCGTCTCCTAAACTGACTAAGTTATTGGGAGCTAAAATGAGAACACGAAAGCCGGTAAGGATAAAAATAATATATATAAAATAATGATGTAAACCCAGTGAATGTGTGAAGCTGAAAAAATATTTGTGATTGTTGCGATAAATGTAATAATCAGAATTCCTATTATTATTATTATTATTATTATTATTATTATTATTATTATTATTATTATTATTATTATATCGTGTTCAAATTTAGATGTGAATGAAAAGAGATAAAGAGAACTAAATCTGAACAAAGGTAATATATATATATATATATTTATATATGTATATAATATATATATAAATAAATAAATATTTATTTATATTTATATATATATATATATATATATATATATATATATATAGTGTATTGTATATATATATATATATATATATGTATGTATGTATGTATGTATGTATGTATAAATATATGCACTCTGACACGTAATTTGTATATCTCTCATTACCAACAGAAAAAATGATCTTAGCGGTAATGAGAGGTATGTATGTATGTATGCATGTATGTATGTATGTATGTATGTATGTATGTATGTATGTATGTCCTGTACGCGAAAGAAACCTCCAAACACCGAAGGATTATATTAAAAGATCTGCTAATCAAGGCAATCTGGCAAATCGTTTTAAATTGCCGCCAAGAACTTTTGGCTATTAAGTCTCATTTTTGACGATATGTGAAACTTTGACAGTTGATGACATATCAAACTTTCATCATTAGTGTCTAATGGGGGGACTCGGGTGGCTGTGCCATCAAGACTCTCTCTCTCTCTCTCTCTCTCTCTCTCTCTCTCTCTCTCTCTCTCTCTCTCTCTCTCTCAACATACATACCCTCTCTCTCTCTCAACATACCTCTCTCTCTCTCTCTCACTCAACATACCTCTCTCTCTCTCTCAACATACCTACCGCTCTCTCTCTCTCTCTCTCTCAACATACCTCTCTCTCTCTCTCTCTCTCTCTCTCTCACTCAACATACCTCTCTCTATTTCTCTCTCAACATATCTCTCTCAACATACCTACATACCTGTCAAGTCAAACAGTTATGTAATCACTGATTCCTATGCAAGTGAATTAAGAATGTTCAATAGTTATATCACCGTTTATGCGTGTCTATTAGACTGATGAATAAATCATGAATAATCCTGATAAATATTCTTTTCATAAATGAAAGAATGAATAAATGATTCGTTCAGAGGTTCTGCAGCTGGTCCAAAGTTATTTGTTCCAGAACACAGATTAGAAACTCACTTGGCAGAATTACGCTAATACCATTTGAAACTTGTTTTGTTTGATAGTTTTCTACTATTACGGCACGTGTGTTCTGCAATGAGAGAGAGAGAGAGAGAGAGAGAGAGAGAGAGAGAGAGAGAGAGAGAGAGAGAGAGAGAGAATTTAATTTTTAGATATTTGAGATCAATTTGGGAATATTTAGATACCTATTTCAATCTCCTTATAATAGCTTTTTATCCTTAAATCCTGTTTGAAATATTTGACATATGAGGATTTTTTTCAGTGTCTATACATCTCTCTCTCTCTCTCTCTCTCTCTCTCTCTCTCTCTCTATATATATATATATATATATATATATATATATATATATATATATATATATATATATATATATATATATATATATATATATATATATATATATATATATATCTTAATAATTTATACAATGGAGTATATATATAAGTCCTCATATATACACACACACACACACACACACACACACACACATATATATATATATATATATATATATATATATATATATATATATATATAAACATAAATTCCTCTCCAGCAGATCTGTTAAAAGATAAAATATATTTCCATATTCCCGCTTCTTGCCTGACGGGGACTGGAAGAACAATATACAATTTTTATCGCGAGGATTTTCATTTACTGATTAAAAAAAAAAAAAAAAAAAAAAAAAAAAGGCTACCAGAAATTTCTGACAATCTTTTCTACTTGTCTGTAATCTCGCTACGATTCGACTTTTCAAAGATAATTCGCCCACGGCCAATTTTCATTCGCTGTGCGAATTTCGTACGGATAAAATCATGATTTCTAAGTGACAAGTTTGACAAAATTTAGTTCTCTAAAAACGTATAAATTTTTGCGATGTAAGAATCGTTACAAAATTAAGTTGGGAGGGTGGACTGTATTATTATTATTATTAATAACAATAATAATAATAATAATAATAATAATAATAATAATAATAAGAAAAGGCAGGATTGTGGACAATTCTTACATTATATTTCTGACAGTGAGTTTCATTACTATTGTAAAGCTGTTCTCCCCATAAATAACTACAGAAAAATCAAAAGAAACTGCAACAACGAAGTAAATTACAAGCAAGAGCAAAAGACCAGGTATTTTTTATGAATAATAATAAATAAATAACATGAAACAATAATGACGAAATCTTCGCCATTTCAAAATATCGCGAATCTGCGTAACTTACATAATCGCCAGGTGAACTCTGATCGCTAAAATAATTAGACCTTAAATTTCTCTTCCTTGATGAACAGGGCTTTAGGTCATCCCTTCCAGGTAATTAGATTTACCTGGACACCAAACAACTCCCCCTTCACTGCCTGATATGCCAAAACAGCTTCTCTACATAACTAAATCTTGGAGCATAGTCTGCTTATCCCCAGAACTTATAGGAGTATAAGGATAGGAATATAAAAAGATTTAGGCCACAGGCCAAGCGCTGGGACCTATGAGGTCATTCAACGCTGAAACGAAAACTGAAAGTAAAGGAGGTTTGAAAGGTGTGACAGGAAAACCTCGCAGTTGCACTATGAAATAACTGTTAAGAAATGGTGGATGGCAAGATGGAAGATAAAATGAATGGAGGTACAGTAAAAGGAATGAAAGGGGCTGCAGCTGGGGGCCGAAGGGACGCTGCAAATAACCTTTAGTAATGCCTACAGTGCACCCTGTGAGGTGCACTGACGGCACTAACCCCCTACGGGGAGTTCCACGAGCTTATACAACCGAGAAATAATCTTGATGAAAAATAAATATAATACGCACATTTGTATTACTGTAAGAGGAAATTAAAATCACCGGAGGGGCAGACATGTTGGTCTTCAAACTGTGGTGAATTTTACCGTTTTTATATATTTCCACAACACAACGGGATTTTTATTTAATCTTGATGAAAATCACTGACTCAACAAGGACAGAGTAAAAACAATCAGCTATTATCTAGTAGTAAGTAAAGCTGAATATACCGTGTTTTAAATAAAATAAAGAAATAATGCAATTAAAGGAATATTTCAAGCACGCAGAGCTGAATAATCCGTGGTTTAAATGGCAAAAACACATTACAATTACAGGAGTGTTTTAAGCATTCTGAGCTGAATAATCCGTAGTTTAAACAGCATAATCACATAAGACAATTACAAGAGTATTTTAGGCGCGTAGAGCTGAGTAATCCGTAATTTAAATAGCATGAATACATTATGCAATTATAGGAGTATTTTAATCACGTACAGCTGAGTAATCCGTAATTTAAATAGCACAGACGCATATTGCAATTACAGGAGTGTTTTAAGCACGCAGAGCTGAACAATCTGCAGTTTAAACGGCATGAACACATCATGCAATAAAAGGAGTATTTTAAGCATGCAGATCTGAAAAATCCGCAGTTTAAATTACATAAACACATCATGCAATTACACGAGTATTTTAAGAACTAAGACCTGAATAATACGTAGTTTAAAGAGCATAAACACGCAATACAATTACACGAGTATTTTAAGCACGTGGAGATGAGTAATCCGTAGTTTCAATAGCGTAAAGACACAATACAATTAAAGGAATACTGCAAGCACGAATTCTCTTGCCACAAATAGACTGCACCAACAGAATAATACCTGTACATTAAATGCAGATTTACCAACTCTCTCTCTCTCTCTCTCTCTCTCTCTCTCTCTCTCTCTCTCTCTCTCTCTCTCTCTCTCTCTCTTTTCTGTACCTTCCATGATCAGATGAGAACAGGTGAAATGACCAATCTCCTACCACAATGGACTATAAATACCTTCCCGTAATTCAGCGAACAAATACCATTTCCACCGCGTCGTAATAGTATTACTGTATGCTAAATCTGTCGCTAAAGCCAGACATGAATAGCAGTGTTGTTCTGAGATAACTCCCAGTGCTTTCAGAGGGGGAAATGGAAATAAACTTCGTTACAGTAATGGAATTACAGGTAGAGTACACTTTAAAGTATAGGTCACTGTAAAATAAGTGACAACTTAAAGCACTTAAGTGTAACGCGAATTTCCTGGTAAACAACGCAAACTTGTCACACAAATAACTCTATATGAAATACATAAGTCCAAAATAATATACAAAACTGAGTCTTCTGACAAAAGTAACTTACAGAAATTTCGAAAATAACTTACAGTTAAGGTTTATTTCCAAGTTATTTAGTTTTTTTTTTTTTTTGTTAGGCAGCTGTTTTGTGGGTAAGAGCTGCAATAAAATATGTCATAAACACATGTTGGCAACTTATTGCACACACATTACAGACAGGTTGAATACAAGTTAACGACATATTAGTTGTCCTAACAATTGCTTCACACAGTTACCCAGACGTACACACTGCAGTAAAAATGTCATTAACATACGTCGGCAACATAATCGCATATATATCACAAACAGGTTAAAAACAAGTCAACTAACTTGTGTAGAGAACGAATCTTTGACAAATTTGGGTAAGCGTATGAGACATTTGTTGGGAAAACTAATGTGTTGTTGACTTGTGTTCAACCTGCTCGTGATGTGTGTGTGATAAGTTGCCAACACGTGTTTATGACATGTTTTACCGTAGTGTGTACATCTGGGTAACCGAGTGAAGCACTTGTTAGGACAACTAATACGTCGTTAATTTGTATTCAACCTATTTGTGATGTGTGTGCAATAAGTTGCCAACATGTGTTTATGATACATTTTACTGCAACGTATACACATTCGTGCCCTTACCCACAAAACAGCTGCCTAACAAATAACACCACTTTATAACTTGAAAGTTAACCTTAAGTTTGAAACCAAGGTTCGTTTGCCAGACTTATGTTCTAAGCTGCATTAACTTTGCAGACAAGTTAACAGCGTCACTGTCCCTCTGCCTTCTGATTTTGGGGTTTGTCAAACAGGTGAAGAATGCTGGCAGATGTATAAGGATAAACTAACCTACAGCCTAAACATAACTTAACCTGCAAAAGGTATATATGTGTTTAGACTTCAGGATAGTTTATTCTTAAACATCCGCCAGCATTCTGCACCTTTTTGACAAACCCCAAAATCAGGTGGTACTGGTGACAGTGAGGCTGCTAACTTGTCCACAAAGTTATTCCTGGTTAGGACGTAAGTCTGGTGATTGAACCTTGGTTCCAAACTTAAGGTTAACTTTCAAGTTATTTAGTGGTATTAAGGTTAACTCTTCAAGTAATATATATATATATATATATATATATATATATATATATATATATATATATATATATATATATATATATATATATTATATGTGTGTGTGCATGTTGGCCACATTCATAATTATAATTAATGTGTATCTTCATCCCTATTTTACCAATTGTCTCATGTTCCATTATTTTACAAACGGTTTTTTATTTAGTATTAGGAACCTTGCTCAGTAAGTTAGTTTCAGTTGACAATAGTAATCTTACTGGCACAAATGTAGTAAATCCTCTAATCAGTGAATTTAACTAGCGTTGGGGCTGGTCAGAATTTAGCTGAGTGACCAACAATGGAAGGTTCAGCTGCCACAGGCACCTGACCTATGCCCACTGGAACCAGCTCTTGGCAGACAAGCCACTGAATAGCCTCATGAGAGAAGGACCTTGATTATACTACGACAGTTCCTTCAGTTTCCCCAAGTTATAATTCCCGTGTTTTTATTTTCATAGAAAATATTTTCACTTATTCACTCATGCATTGAATTACGCATCAGATTTATTTTTTTTATTTCAAGGACGCCATAACTATCTTTCATAACATCAAACGTTTCTAAAACACGTTTGAAACGTTGCTTCAGAAAGATGCACTGGTGGACTCCAGATTCCTCCACCACAAGAGACAATCCTTTCTCGGGGAAACAAACGATTCTATTTCCCTGCTTTGGGAACATTTGCAGACGTCCCCTATTCAATGGGCTGAATGCCAACAAAACCGATAATTGGAAACGGGAGGCGCTCTGAAACAGTAACTCCCACAGAGAGGTACTTGTCGAATATTTCTGGAATAAAAGAATCTTGCAGCGCTCTCTCGCAATTTAGTACTCACAAAACAACAAAAATAAAAGAAAAATTCATTATTTGCCTTCCCGCATAACGCCACTTAACAGACGAAATTGTACCACAAAGAAAAACTTGCAGGAAAACTCTTTATTTTTAAATAGCCACCACTGAGGAAAGCTGTAATATATTTTCATGCCTATCTAGGCGAGTTTTGAATACAATACTCAGAAATCTGTTAATTTGATGTACATCATCTGAATGTGCCATTCCCCACCGATATCTGTGAAATACATTTGATAATCCCAATCAACAGAACTGTTAGGAATGCTACAAGGAACTCGGCAAACGAAGGAGAGGGGAGGACACTGGAAAACGCAGCAGCAAATGTAAAAGGGTCTAGAAATTCAGCAAACATTTTACTCTAGGAAAATAAAATGAATTATCTAACACTATCTTGGAGATTTGAAATTAAGTTCCATTGCGATGTTTTCACAACGTGCACTTTTTCTATGAGCCACGTTTTGTATTTTTGTCTCTTCAAAGAAAGGTATTAGTTTATGCTAATGCCCAAAGTAAAAGGATAATCAGAGAGTGAAGGGATCCTTTTACCTTGCGGCACTATGCATTTTTAATTCAACTCTAGATTTTAAAAATGGAAACATATATTACAGATATTTCATCGCTGAGAACAATTTCTTTTTAATCCCGGTTGTAATCTGCTATCTGAAAACTCTGCTACAAAAATGCTTATTGAATGCAAGCCTTTTGAAATTTTATATATATTTATGCAAACGATATTTAACAAAGAAAAACTCATGTGAATACAGTAAAAAAAAAAGGCTAATTATATTTAGACTGCATTCCATCCACAAGACAAAATATATATTTTTTTAATTCAACAACATGACAAGAAATATTTTGATGGCTACAGGATCACAGGGAACATTTACCTCAAAAAACAAAGCTTTTTGCTTATGACATTTTTTCTTCAGTGTCAATTAATGAAGGCCTCGTATGTGAAGCCATGACGCAATGCAGTTAAGGAAATCCAGATTCAAAGTCTGAACAACGGGAAAATAATCATTCCAGGTAAAGGATTCTTTGTTCAAACACCTTTGGAATGTGGCTAATTATTGCTTAAGAGCTTGTTGGCGCGCGCTACGCGCACTGGAACTCGGCGCTGCTGTCTCCCCTACCCTCCCGATCCCCTACCTACCCCGCCCCCCAACCGGGGCGGACAAACAGGCTTGCATGAGGAGGGTGGATGTCTCCCCTAAATTCCCGTTCCCCTACCTACCCCGCCCCCACCCAGGGGCTGACAAACAGGTTTGCAGGAGGAGGGATGATATACAGTCTGTAGGATACTATGAAACAACATAGTATCCTACAGACTGTACATATACACGTAATATCAGCACTTAGGCCCACTCACCACCCATGCAAGGACCAGGGAGAACTAGATATTGGCTATTAACGGGTCGAAAGGTATACGTACGGTACTATGAAAAGAGCAATGAACTTCCTACCTGTGCTTGTTCACTGGCAATATTCAAACCTTAAATACTGATAGCTTTTCAGTTATTGTTCTCACCTGACCTCTCAATAATAAGGGTAAAACGCTAGTGATTCTGCAATACGTAACTTCCACTGAATAGCTGACGTAGATTCAACACTTTCAACGAGCGTGAAATTCAGGTCGATTTATTGCTACTGCCACTGTGCTTATCAAGATCAGTTCAGTTTTTATTTTCTGTTTTATTTTTTTTTCTGGGGGGGGACGGGGGTGGGGGGGATTGTTCCCAACCGCGTTTTGCTTTTAACGGGAAAAGCATCGTTAGTTGGAGCTGGCATCTATTGTTGGTACTGACATCAAATATAAACTTTTGGAAGAGGTTCATTGTATTGCTAAATATCTCATTTCGTAATAATTTTTTTTTGGGGGGGAGGAGGGGGTTGTAACTGGGTTGATTGTGGATTGTACATACAATTCTTTCTATCAGCGAACAGGAAATTCCCGTGAAAATATTCCAAGGTTCTTAACTATTAAATGCTTCTATAAATTTATTTGCAATAGCGTGTGGCGAGAGTAAAAAAAATCATATTTTACATTTAACCGAAGTGGTAAGTGCATATACGTATGCAAGCTTCTTTTTATTTTTTTTTATTGTCTTGTGTAAAATCTGTAAAAAGATTGCTTTTTCCCCGTATTGTTTTTTAGGGAAAAGGTTCCATATAATCACGCCTGCCTCTGCTGTCGAAATTTATATATATGTATATATATATTTCCGAGAATTCCGTCCTAAATGTCAACACTGAAAGCGAAACAGACTGATATTGTTCGCTGCTCGAAAAACTGCTTTCATTTTCGTTAATGTGAGCAACGACGGCAAGTTTATTTTCAAACAGCCAAGAGCCGGGCCACATTCCCATCTTCAAGAACATAGGGACATTTATTTACTGACAACATTCTGAACAAAATACTTTTGGAGTGAGCAGTTGCTCGGCCCTGCTTAAAATGAAAAAGGGACTTCATTTGCGGATAAACGAAGGATCTTACAACTGCCCATAAATTGCTGGTAGTCGTTTCATTTCCTGAAGAAGAAGAAGAAGAAGAAGAAGAAGAAGAAGAAGAAGAAGAAGAAGAAGAATATACGATTAAGGCCAAAGGCCAAGCGCTGGGACCTAAG
Organism: Macrobrachium rosenbergii; assembly: GCF_040412425.1. Classification (NCBI taxonomy): domain Eukaryota; kingdom Metazoa; phylum Arthropoda; class Malacostraca; order Decapoda; family Palaemonidae; genus Macrobrachium; species Macrobrachium rosenbergii. The sequence goes on from NC_089776.1 coordinate 12,603,430, forward strand.
AGGTCAATCAGCGCTGAAATGGAAATTGACAGTATAAAGGGTTGAAAGGTGCAACAGGAGGAAAACCTCGCAGTTGCGCTATGAACCAACTGTTAGGAGGCTGGAGAGGAAGATCCAAGACAGAGGATATGAACGGAGGTAGAGTAAAAGGATTTAAAAAATGTGTTGCAGCTAGGGACCGAAGGGACGTTGCAAAGAACCTTTAACTAATGTCTACAGTGCACCGCATGAGGTACACTGATGCCACTACCTCCCTACGGGAGAAGAAAAAGAAAAGGATGAAAATTGGTCGTTTTTGGTGCTCCGCCGTAGGTAGGTTACGTAACTTTCCTCTCGTTTCCAGGCATTTGTTGATTAAATCAAAACAATTCAGAAAGTGTCTGTAATACATGTAAATGGAAGTAAATTCTTTCTATAACCTTTCGTGTCCTTCTGCAGAGTTTCATAATTAAGCACAACTTGTAACCTTTCCAACAACTCAGATCTCACCCCCAAAAACCTTCCATTCAACATAACCCTAATACAAATGTTGCCAACCTTCCCTTAATCGTCGAAATTCCAGAAGTCTTTTTTTTTCCAGTTCAAACTTACACATAACTACAAAGTTCTCGACTTGGAAAACTTTTAGTTTGGGGACTTTCCTAATAAGCCCCCACTTTTCGTTCCGTGAACTTGTCTTTATTAAGTTCCCTTTCTAAAGAAAAATGTTTCTCAGTAATTGTAAAAGAAATTTACAAATTAGGGACTAAAAGTTTGACAATGCGTGTTGGTGCATTTAAGGCCACTTTTCGAGTGTTTAATCATATTTCGCCAAATGGTAAATTATAATTATGCGGACGGACGAACACTTGGGCCTCGTTTTCGGGATGCAAAGCATTTTTGTCATAGGAAGTAACGGTCCCAATAATAACTACGAGGAAGTGTGTCATGTCCGCTTCCAAATCTGAGATAACAAATTTTGAAAATCGAAAATAAAAACATTTTAGTTCAAACCAGCATTCCTCTATTGCTCTTCGCGTTTAACGAAGTAGAATGACAATTATCGAAGGTAGGAACTCAGATATCCCAACAACTGTTATCTAGGGCGAGGGAAACGTCACGAATTAATTACCAGCTAAATAGATCCTCTAAAAAGGAAAAGGAATTTGGAATCGCAGCTGCATCTCGGGAGCTGACGCAACGCAGCCATGAAATCTTAAAGAGAGGAATTGCACGTGTCAATCGTCCTTTAAAAAAAAAAAACCAGGAAGCGGATTTTTATGTACCCGCTTTGATTTGGCCGAAAGGGTTCCTGATTATTGTCTGCCTGGAATTAGTAAACAGGAAAAAATCGGTTTCAGGTATGACGTTTGTGAGTTGGGCGAAAGCGCAGGGAGTTAAACACTGAAGCTATACGGATGAAGGAAGGATCCCGTGAAATATAGGAAGGTTCCTTTACCTTATTCTGTTTCCTTCTCACCGGATTTCTCAGGAGATGAAAGTAATGACAGTGAGATTTCCTACATCAGATTCTTCTTCTTCTTCTTCTTTGTCTTCAGCTTTGTCCATTTCTATCTGGGGTCGTTGTATCCTATCAGCCTTCTCCACCGTCCTCTGCCCAATGCATCCTGACTTCTTAAACCTTTCTCCCGCATGTTATCATTTAATATTAGATCCTTCCATCTGAACTTGGGCCTTCTTCTTCTTCTCCTTCTCCTTCCTTCCATCTTCATTCTCTCAATAACCCTCTTACACACATGATTTTCTTCTCTCCGCATGACAAGACCAAATGATTCTACATCAAATGATTCTCCAGTGATTAAAATGTAATGGAATAGAGAACATTATTTTTTCTTGACAGTTCAAATAATCGTTTGTGCTAAAATACAGATTTATTCATATATCAGGTATATCTCTCGTTTATAAACGGCATTTGACGAAGGGAGTAAAACAAAAAGTTAACGAAATTCACAAAACTAATAAAAAGGCTTGGTCGATCTAAAAGAAAACGGATGAAAAAAGCAAAAAGTAAATTACATAACTATTAAAATGGAGCTTGGTCGATTTACAAGGATATATTTTACTTCATAATATGCGATTACGTGACCATTTGAAAACGACAGTGGAAAATGAGAATTATGGGAAGTAGATGACCTTTCTTGAAAGTTCTTGGCAACATCCAGGTCACTGCTAAATATAAAAAACAGTTTCACCCCCCCCCAAAATAACATTTCAGCATCCCTGGACTTCCAAAAACTAAAAAAAGTAAAGTATCAAGTTCCAAACTGAGACAGAAATTACAATATATCAATAATTCTGTCATTCTTCCCATGTTCAACTCTGTTCCACATTTGAGTATGTGTTGGTTAATAATGGCCTGACATAATAACGCAGTAACAATATGATATAATTGAGGATATCAAGCAAGCAGGTGCCAACAGCCCAAAAGGCAGGGCAATAATAGTAATCACCTCTGTTCGTTACCAAATGATCCGATACTATAATTGGCTTTGGGACAAACGACATCAGGCTTTCTATGTATATATATAGCCTCTCTCTCTCTCTCTCTCTCTCTCTCTCTCTCTCTCTCTCTCTCTCTCTCTCTCTCTCTCTATATATATATATATATATATATATATATATATATATATATATATATATATATATATATATATATATATATATATATATATATATATATATATATATATATAAACATGAAGCTACAAATATCTCCGATCAAAATTACGCTACCTCAAGGAATATCTAAGATGGAAATTATCACCGAAGGGAATTTATAAGTGACAAATGGATTGGTACTATATATATATATATATATATATATATATATATATATATATATATAATGACGCCGCCCACAGGCTGGGGAAAAAACTAGAAAAAGAAAACGTAAATGGAAAGAATCTTGAATAACTTTTCCTTCTTCCTGAGTGGCTTGCCTGAAGAGAAAAAGAAGTATAGACTTATTCATATAGTCTTGTTAAAAACATAGTATCGGCGAACCGTGCCATTAACTTCAATAGAAATTGCATAAGAGAAAAATTGCCTAAACGGCATATCTCTTTCTAAATATATATATATATATATATATATATATATATATATATATATATATATATATATTTCATACATATATACACAATATATATATATATATATATATATATATATATATATATATATATATATATATATACTGTATATATAATCAGCATCCCCACTGACACCATCAGTAATCATTTTTGCTAAAGGTAATTTGGGATGTCGTTGTTCCATAATGAAGAAAAATCGTTACACTAAAAGCTGTCATGTCCTGTTTTCAGACAGAGGGAACCTCCTCCTTTGAAATGAGCAGTAACAGCACATATCGGAAAACTAAAATGGTAATAATGAAAAGGCCTCACCTGCATATCAAGGAATTGAAAAGTACGGCTTCAATCGTCCAAAACCAGTCTTTCTTCTTCTTTTCTTTTTCTTTTAACGTGCTTTTATTCCCATTTTTGTATGGGGTAAGCACGATGCCTTCTTTTGAAGGACTTTTGATTTGGCTTTGGGGGTAGACCTGTGGTCTCGAACATCGCTTAGACCCCGGTACGTATGTTTCATATCATACCAGACCCAACGCCCTTTCTTCCCAGCAGCGAGAAGTTATTGCGCGGGTATGGCGAGCGTTCGAGACGTGTGAGATGTTTGTTATGTTTTTAGAAGGTGTTGTAGTGGCTTTGTTTTGTGTGTGTATTTAGTCTGTAACATCCATTTGCTTTTAAGCAAACCTATCCGTTGATTACATATATAATCTCGGGATGTCTACACGGATAGCAAAGTGTCTGCCTCTCTGATCAGCCGGCTTGCGGGATTGAACCCGCGCTACAGACCTCTACGAAGTCCGAAGCTGCTGCTGTAACCGACTGAGCCATCGAGGCTCTCAATCGTCCAAAACCAGTATAGCTATCAAAAACAAATATGTTCCCTTACGCTGCTTGACCACTGCGAAAATTGCTTTTATTAGTCTTATCAAAAAGAGCGAATTCTCCAGGATTTCCGTAAGAAGACTGACCGTAAACATGGAACAATTTGAAGGATATTTTATTGGCTTCCCAGATCCTAAAATACACCAGGATCTAACAGGGCACAAAAGAAGTTTCCCAACGCTGCGGGAATAGTGATTCAGCCCCATTTATTTCAGCTCTTTACAGTATATAAAGAACACTCATAAAAAGCAGATTTCCTCAGAAAGTCATTCAGGTGTCAAAGGACAATAATACTATGCATTCGACTGGAATATAGAATTATGCCAAAGGTCAATCGCTGGAACCTATGGGGTCATTCAACGCTGAAAGGGAAACTGAAATAAAAAGGTTTTAAAGGTGTAACAAGAGGAAAACCTTGCAGTTGCACTATGAAACAATTGTAAGAAGGGGGTGGAAAGTAACATGGAAGAAAGAGAAATATCAACAGAGCTACAGCAAAAGGAATGAAAGGGGCTGCAGCTAGGGGCCGAAGGGACGCCGCAAAGAACCTTGAGTAATGCTTGCAGCACACCGCGTGGAGTGATTATGATTTCTGCCAACGATTCACGAAGCGACCTCAGAACAGTGATTTTATTATACATCTTAAAATAACGCTCATTGAACAAAAGGAGAAACCGTAGGAGCAGAGAGAGAGAGAGAGAGAGAGAGAGAGAGAGAGAGAGAGAGAGAGAGAGAGAGAGAGATCGCACAAACAAGATTTACCGAGAAATTCAATCAGGTGTTGACGTGAGACTCTAGAAGTACAAAACTTCTCTTATTAGATTCCGTCTGAAAACCGAAATTAATATCCTGATTCAATAACGCAAATTAATAATCACTGAAGAGATACGATAGTAAATCTCCGCGTGTCTGGTTTTAATTATACAAGATGGTTTTTGGTCCTCGGTCCACAAACAGTGAACTGTGACAAATAATCAGATAATTCTGCACCACATTACAAACTGGCGATGTTAGTTAGTTTGATGTAAACATCAAAATTTTGAATAATTAAATACAAACAAAAGCAGGCCTCATTCTGCACATTATATCGCCAATTGCAAAATCGGTGATCATTGTTTTTATCAACTGTGAATCAAGATCATTTTCAGTGATTCCTTTGATTCCTTGAGCTGTATTTATTAATGTGGTAATGAAACTGATACGCTAGTGTCCTATAAAATTAAATGAACACCATTTGATCTAAATGAAATCACTAATCCTATACAATGTGAAATTATGCTTCTAATTTCTTTCCCTATTAAGCTTACCTTACACATACAATATTATTTTTATAATTATTCATGAGTGGGAAATTATTATAAAAAAAAAAATATATTAGACTCTGTTATAGTGAGCACACACACACATATATATATATGTGTGTATGTACTATAAATATACTAAATATATATATATATATATATATATATATATATATATATATATATATATATGTGTGTGTGTGTGTGTGTATCTATTTATGTATGTATATACATATTTATACACCCTTTCGGATAAATTACTGTTAAGATTACCAATGACTCTAAAATATCTTAAGCAGTCCCTAACAGATAGAAAAGTGCGGAAGTGAGTTAGAACAAGATAAATTTTCAAAAGCAAAACATTCACATATGGAAACTCCACCTCTGATGGGACTTGCTTTTAAATCCTGTAACAAGAATCTCGATAAAGCAGCAAAATCTCAACCTCTCAATTATCCGCGCTCTTTCTCGTCCTACCTTTAATGCAGTGCTTTCGAAAAAAACTTTCTTTTCAAAGCTTTCTTTTTTAACAAATTTTTTCGTTGCAGAATGAGCTCTCCCGTAGCCCTAATCAGAAACTCGTACGGAATCAAATGTACAGTGCATTCCACATTTCTTTTCTAAAGTCTAATTAGTCATATGGGTAATTTTAAGTTTTATGATACGGTCATTTCTTTAATTTTTAAGTCTTTTGATAAAGGAAAAACAGTGATGGTTGTACAGGGAGAAGGAATCGAATTATGAGCTTGTTAGATAAACTGAGCGATAGATAGATAGATAGATAGATAGATAGAGATAGATAGATAGATAGATAGATAGATAGATAGAGATAGTCGGTTATTTCTTTTTCCTTCTCTTATTGAAAATTATTCTTCTTCATTTCAGTTAGTCTACGACTTCAAACTCTCAAACTTCTACCATATTCATCAAAAACTCTTATGCTAAGCGAGCACTGCAAAGTAAAAAATCTAGCAAGCCCTAGCTTTCTCTAGCGCGCCTACTCTAAAAGTGTTTGTACACTACAAAAAACCTGGTTTTATCTAGAGCTCACATAGAGTAGTGATAGATTAAATCTAGCGAGATTGTTCTGCCGTCTGTGTGTTCTAGTGTATTTGATAAGACATTCAGACAGGTATCAGAATTATTTGTGGTGTATTTAAACAAACAATTCTTGAATATGTCTAATCTAGTACAGATCTTTTATATATATATATAATATAATATATATATATATATATATATATATATATATATATATATATATATATATATATATATATAATTCACAAATATTAAGCCAGAAATTTCGTTTAATATCAAATTCACTATATCTCAGGAGTGACTTACACCCAGGGGGAATTATAAGTGATAAGTGCTTGATGAAGCACTTATCACTTATAGTTACCAATTCCCCTTGTTTGTAAGTTACTCCCCGGGTGTAGTGAATTTGTCATCAAACGAAATTGTGGGACGAAATTTCATATTCATATATGAATATATATATATATATATATATATATATATATATATATATATATATACATATATCATATATGAATATATATATATATATATTATATAAATATATAAACACTTAGGCGTTGTCGTTTCTAAATATATATCTTAATTAAAGTAAGTGACCATTCGATATTAATTTTCTCCTCAAACATTCGAGTATGCTGACAGGGGGGGAGGGGGCTGTAAGTCACAAGTTAATGTTTTTTGTCGTATGTAGGATACGGACAATTCAAATGTATACGATTTAAAACTACAGTTTTACTGACCTCGTTTATACAGATGGTTTCTTGCAGTCTAGTGCATCTAATCAAAGGATTTCCACGAACTATTCATCACGTCAGCTACCCCCTGGCCAGTTTTATTTTTATTTAATTCTTTTATTATTCATCTAACGCACACTGTACCACTTTCTTGCGATTTCAGATTCAGGGACTCATAATAACTCTCCTATTTCATTTACAGCAATTGCTTTCTTTTCCCTGTTACGGTAATCATTTAATGACACGTTCCACTGTTATGGGAAGCTTTCATAATGCTGTATCAGTAGCATTGTTTAACCATATCCTAATTATATTAAGAACTATCCCACTCGTATTTTTTTAGATGACATCCCCAGGCAACACCCCACTAGGGACAAGAAATATCTGTAAATGTGCTTAACTCTAAAGCAGTGAGGAACAGTGGCCATGCTCACGAGTACACTCAATCACTTGTTAAACTGAAACTGCCCTAGTTCGAGTTATTCTCGCTAGAGGGCTTTCGCATTTGTTTACGTTGTGTAGAGGGCTTTTTCCGGAGTTGATCTCGCTAAAAAGTCTACACTGTACACGTATGATTAAGAATGTATCGAATACATTAGTGCATATTATTTGCTCTGGTGTAATACACAAAACAAATAGCTGAATGTATTAATCAAATAGATTTTTTTGTGAGGAAATAAATACTTTTATAAGTTAGGAAAGAAGACTGCAGTTCTCATGGTGTTCAGACTTAAAATATTTATCTAAAAATACTCTTATTAACATTCATAAACGTGAAATTCATGAATATCGATAAACTAAGTATTAGTTTCCTCTCCTCATTATTTGTTTTTCACTTCGTAAAAAGAATCATGGAGAAAAGCAAAACTTGATGTTAACAGTTTTTTAATTTCACATTTCATTCTCCAATTCCTATGGTGATTTTCCACGCCTCCCTTTGTTGACACTTGATGGAAATACGAATCCAAAATTATTCTCACAAATTTTCTGAAAATGAAAAATAAATAAAGCACAAGAGAAATGAAGGATTCAGTCAAATGGAAATACTGGTTCTGCGTGACTTTTATTTTTCATGTTTCACGCAGCGACTTGTTAGGCAAAGTCAGCAATAACAATGTCGAGTGGGACGGAATAAAAACAGTAAAAAATGCGCCGAATCGAGTTTTCTGTACAGCTGCTGCAGCGTATAATCAAGGCCACCGAAAATAGATCTATCTTTCGGTGGTCTCGGTATAATGCCGTATGAGCCGCGCCCCATGAATCTTCAACCATCCTAAATCGTTGCCAGAAGCACGATTATGGCTAAATTTAACTTTAAATAAAGTAAAAACTCCTGGGGGGCTAGAGGGCTGCAAATTGGTATGTTTGATGATTGGAGGGTGGATGACCAACATACCAATTTGCAGCCCTCTAGCCTCAGCAGTTTTTAAGATCTGAGAGCGGACAGAAAACTGCAGACAGAAAAAGTGCGGACAGAATCAAGTGCGGACGGACAGACAAAGCGGCACAATAGTTCTCTTTTACAGAAAACTAAAAAGGAATATTTGATGATGAATTTTAAGTGATACACAGATAGGTAGTGTCTTTTTCCTTTAACCAACCAAACCTTTTAGTCTTTTATCTGTAGTTATCATTCTATGAATATATACTCTCCTATTTCCAGTCTCAGCAACAATTCTGCGAATGTATTGATAATTTTGGCATATATTACTCGCTCTTGAATGACACAAACTTCCAAAAATGTCAATATTTAGATCAAGAAGGAATTTATAGAAATGACGAAAGTAGAACAAAGCTTTTAAAACCAGGTTAAGAGAATAAAGATAACTTCTAATCATGCAAGTAGCAAGTAACTCCTACGTAAATATATGGGAATCTATATAATATATATATAAATATATATATATATATATATATATATATATGAATTATTTCTGGTCTTTTATACACACAAATATATACATATATAAATACATACATACATGCATGCATATATATATATATATATATATATATATATATATATACATATATATATATATGTACTATATGTAAAAATATATATACAGCCGATATATATATATATATATATATATATATATATATATATATATATATATATATATATATATGCACTTTCACTAAAGTCCAACGTAAAGTCCATTCGCCAGTTATTTAAAACTTGCATCAACAAAATTGCCCCTATAAAGTTAACGCAAGCAAAATTTCCCTTTAATAGAACGTACATTTCACTCCCCCAAAAATTCATATTATGCAAAACAGTTGTTTCCCGCTGAAATGTATTGTATTTATGTATGTTGGCGAGTGAGAGAATGCGTAGGATGCAGAAAAATACTCCTATGAAATTAAAATTCCAAAATATATTTGCACAATAAACATTTCGTTTTCATTTCCTGTACATAAGTTTGATTAACTTCCATCGTTAAGCGTTTGTCAGAAATGAGGAATGATGAATTCAGTATTATGTATCTCACTTATTGTAAATGTATATATATATATATATATATATATATATATATATATATATATATATATATATATATATATATATATATATATATATATATATGTATATGTATATACATATATATATTTATATATGTATATATATATTTATATATACATATATACATGCATATGCATATGTATATATATATATATATATATATATATATATATATATATATATATATATACACACACACATACATTTAGATACCTAAATAATTTTCGTAGCATCTTTATTCATTCGTTTTTTATACACCACTGAGAAGGGAAAACTTTCAATGACACAGCATGTATGTATATATATATATATATATATATATATATATATATATATATATATATATATATATATATATATATATGTGTGTGTGTGTGTGTGTGTGTGTGTGTGTGTGTGTATTCGGTAAAATGTCCATCGACTAAACATTTTCAGAATGAGATTTGTTTGAACTTTCCCCTTCTATATGACCGCAAAACTTTGTGGATATCTCTCCTCAATCGCATCAGTTAACGAAAGTCTGTTCTCCAATATTATTTCCTCGCGAAAATAAAGTACACGGCAAATTCTGGCGATGTGAAATCGACACGACTCAAGATTACAATAGTTGATGTTTTGAATAGCTGTTGTATTCGTTTTTTTTTTTTTTTTATTTGGTGCTCTTTCAAAGTGTTTGTCTCGAGTTTTCTATTTCTCTCTCTCCCTCTCTCTGTTTTAACATATTTATCTATCTATCTTTTTCTCCATTTTTGATTCTCGTTCTCTAAACATTCCTGAAGATACAGTTAATTTTATTATTATTATTATTATTATTATTATTATTATTATTATTATTATTATTATTATTATTATTATTGTTGTTGTTGTTCAGCAGATGAACCCTATTCATATGGAACAAGCCCGCGAGGGCCACCTACTTGAAATTCAAGCTTCCAAAGAATGTGATGGTCATCTGAAAGACGTAACAGAAGATAACAGGAAATAAAGAAAGAAGAGATCGGCTATTAGAAAAGAAAAAAATAAATGAACAAATTAATAAATAAGTAGATAAAAATGTGAGTAAATTATCAACACAGGTAACGGCGCTGGGGGGTGGGGGTGGGGAGGGGGTCCCTGAGGAATCTGCTGCCTCTGTGGAATTATATTGTGAATTCCACAGAGCGAAACGAAACTATGACGACAGGTGGGATCAAGTTTCTAAACTGACACAATGGGAGAAGATTAGAGTTCTCTGCCGATAACCTAACTTTACTAATAGTTAGCTTACCGAAGTACTGATTGGTTGGTTTGTGAAATTTAGGCTGCCAGGCCTAGCACTGGGGCACTTCCGGCCATTCACCGCCTGGGGCAGTGAAAAAAGGGATTTAGAGGGGTTGGACAGCGAGGTAAAGAGATCCAGAAAATAAAGGAGATGAAGTACAAGGCTCTCAAGATGTGAAAAGAGGGAGTTAGAGTGGTTGGACAGCGAAATAAAGTGATCTAGAAATTAAAGGAGAAGAAGTATAAGGTTCTAAAGATGGAACTGGAAGACAACCCCCACACTTGCACTAAGAAGCAATAGTTAGAGAGGCTGGACAGCAAGACTGAAGAAATGAAGTGGAAATAGAGGTAAAATAAAAGGCTAAACTGTGGCTGCAGCTATGGGCCGTAAGGACGCTGCAAACGCTCGCTTAGTATTGCCTACAGTGCACCAGGTCAAGTGCACAGCAGGCGCTACCTCCTACGTAGGACGTTTACCAAAGCAGAGATGCAAAAAAAAATATGAATTAAAAAAGTTAATTTACATTTTACGATACATCCAAAGTTATCATCAGGAAGGTTTTAGAAGTTTGGCAAATGACCCTTATTCCTACTACGAATACAGCGTTCGATCGCTTTCCGTCCCTTCTCCCAATCATGCTTCAAATGAGGCTCGTTCTGTCGCCATGATTCCCATTCTCGCATCTGATGAGACTTCGGATGAAAGGCAGGAGTGATTTCTGAGAGATTATGCGAGTCAAGGGTATCCTGGTTTCTGATTCGTATACACCGGAATCAATTCTTGATTTCATGACGGTTCGGTGTTCTCCACGATGCCCTCTTCAGCACACGGAATAAAGCTGATTTCAGTTTCTTACAAACTGATATCAGCTCTTGATTTCATGGTACGATTCTTTACTCCCCCACAATGTCTTCTTCAGCAAACGAAATACAGCTGATTTCTGCTGATTTCTGATTTATAGACACCGAAATCAATTTTTGATTTCGTTGTAGGATTCTTTACTCCCCACAATGTCTTCTTCAGCAAACGGAATACTGTTGATTTCTGGTGATTTCTGATTCATAAACACCGAAATCAATTTTTGATTTCGTTGTAGGATTCTTTACTCCCCACAATGTCTTCTTCAGCAAACGGAATACTGTTGATTTCTGCTGATTTCTGATTCGTAAACAGCGAAATCAATTCTTGATTTCATGGCACGATTCTTTACTCCCCGCAATGTCTTTTTTAGCAAACGGGATATAGGTGATTTCGGATTCGTACAAACCGAAATAAATTCTTGATTTCGTGGTACGATTCTTTATTCCCCACAATGCCTGTTTCAGCACGCGGAATGGGGCTGATTCCGGATTCGTATACACCGAAATCAATCCTTGATTTCATGGCACGATTCTTTACTTCCCATAATGCCTTATTTACCCCCACTAAATACACGTCCTGTAATGAACTCAAGGATATTATCAAGGAAGGGAAAATAGAAGACATAAAATTATCTCTCTCTCTCTCTCTCTCTCTCTCTCTCTCTCTCTCTCTCTCTCTCTCTCTCTTTTACGAGTATGGCGTTCTTCGGCTAACAGTGTCTTTTTGCTTTATCCTTGAGGCCTTCTTATTACGTAACCCCCGATTTGCATTCTCGCTTATACAACGAGTTTCAGAAGTGGGGCGGAACTGCCCTCTACTGCCAATAAGCTGTGGCTTACTGCTTTTACAACCCAGCTGTGTTATGAGAATGGTTATGGCGAATAATGGAATAGATTTTGACAACAAACTTTTCTGATTTTTTTTTTTTTTGCCAAAGGAGTATTGGATTTTACATTGTAAGAAAACATGTAATAAGGGTGTTGAAGTTTTCGGGTTACGATTGTAATTAGTTAAAAAGATTTAAATACAAGGCCTGGAAGGGAGGGATGTCTGGGTTTAAATCAAGAAAAAGGCCTTGATAATTAGATGTGCATGTCAAGGGTGAAAGTTAATTGGCAGCTTTTACAAAAATTGTCTAAGAAAAATAGTTCAATATATGTGATGAAAAGCTCGGCTACCTGCATAATCAAATCATAACACTGTCTTCCATACATATATATATATATATATATATATATATATATATATATATATATATATATATATATATATATATATATATATATATATATATATATATATATATATATATATATATATATATATATATATATATATATATATATATATATATATATATATATATATATATATATATATATATATATATATTTCCGTAATGTTAGAAAAATTGTCATCCATTTGCATCGCTGTCGAAAAGATAATGAGTATCATATTCATTATTTATATAAAATCATTTCAACATAACTGTTCAGTGGCTTTAATCATTAGTTAGAATCTTCATAATTGTCCAGGTATGACAAAATGTCTTCCATGTTGCAACAGATCACAATCTTGTTCTGAACAAGTCTTCATCAACCAATCACCGGTTTTACATTTCTCCTTTAAAAACAACCTGTTTCTTAAACTGATTAATGACAGTTAACTGCTTTCTTTTGACAGTGATTCTTTTGATTATCCTCAACTTCCATCGTGCTCAATTACTTGCTTATATTTATTTATTATCAAAGATGTTATTCATTATTTGAGCAGTATTCTACCAATTAGTTTATTCTTGTGGGTTACAATCAATAATGGCTGTCCTGCATTCTAAGTTACTAAATTTCGAGTACCTTTCTTATATCATGCGAAATCATAGAATTATGGCCGAAGGCCAAGCCTGGGACCTAGGAGGTCATTCAACCCTGAAAGGTAAATTGATAGTAGAAAGGTTTTAAAGCTGCACTATGAAACAACTGTTAGGAGAGGGTGGAAAGTAAAATGGAAGAAAGAGAATTTGAAAGGAAGTACAGTAAAAGGAATGAAAGGGTTCGCAGCTAGGGGGCCGAAGGGACGTTGCAAAGAAGCTTAAGTAATGCCTGCAGTGCACGGCAAGAGGTGCACTGACGGGACTACCCTCCTACGGGGCATACGAATCCAGGTCTGTATATAATCTTGATACGAATTATTTCCTGTCACTGCGTTTTTCAATTACATTTCACCCACTTCACGCCCACGAGTTACCTCTGCTAATCACGCCCACGAGTTGCCCTGGCTAATCACGCCGACGAGTTTCCCCTGGCTAAGTCTTTTATTGATATATATTTATATTTTCGTGGAAGACTTTCATTGAACTCCCTGTGATAATCAAAGCTTCTGCCCGAGTTATTCATTAAAGTTTTTACACTAATATGGCTTCTTCATTTAACCCTGGCAGCTATAAATATTCTAAACCTCTCTGAACTTGACTTTGATGCGGTTTTTTAGTGCGCGTGCTCACGCACAAACACGCACGCACACGGACAAACACACGCACACATATATATATGTGTATGAATATATATGTGTGCATATGTATATATGTACATTATATGTCCGCATATATACATTACATTACATATACATATACAGTGTATATATATATATATATATATACACGAGTATATATATATATATATATATATATATATATATATATATATAGATTTGTGTGTGCGTGTGTGTGGGAGTATAAAATATACATAAATACATACACACACACACACATATATATATATGCGTGTGTGTATGTATATAGCCTACACACATCACACCTCACAAACCTTATACGAACAGCATCCAACTCTGCAAAGTGAGAAACACCACAAACCCAAATCATCGAATAACTATACTCGATTATAGTGTCGGGAGCGAGAGAAACTTCCGTTTACGACCCGCCGTAAAGTGAACCAAATTTTCGTTATATATCTCTTTCAGCCGAGAGGTTATTGTGCTTCGCAGTCTTCAAATGCAAACATCTGGCGCTCTTTTTTTTTTTTTATAACTTCATATCGTAAAGCATTTATTCAGAGTGACCGTATTCTGGGTGTTTATAATTTTTCTCCTGTTTCCTTTTATTGCTATATATATATATATATATATATATATATATATATATATATATATATATATATATATATATATATATATATATATAATATATATATATATATATGTATATATATATATATATATATACAGTATATTCACCACAGAACCTTCGGTTTCTAATCAAGTCAACAGGGATGAAGGTGCCACCCCATACCCAAATCTCTGACTCCCAGCTGGCACTAAAGCCCCTTCACACAGTAACGGGCACTGTAGCTAAATGGTGCAGTGCTTAACTCGCTTTTGGTAGTTCCGGAGATTGTTCCTAACCTCCCTCCTACCAGTTGACCCACCTTTGAATGAGCAGCAGTGTCTGGTTGCACTCAAGAAAAAGAGAGTATTCTTGTATGTGTATGTGTAAGCGTGTGTTTGTGTGTGTATTAAAATGCATCCGCACTGCATAACTTGTCATAAACATGTCGGTAACATATCCCACACACGTCACAGATATGTTGAATACGCGTCTACGACTTATTGGCGGTTCTAACCAGAGCTTGGTGCGATTATCTATATTTCCCAAGGCTTCGTTCTCCACTTACGGTCGCCGACTTGTTTTCAATCTGTCTGTGACATGTACCCGATAAGTTGCCGACGTGTGTTTGGGACATGTTTAATGTACTGCGGACGCACCTTCGTATGTGGGCATGCGCCATCAGTAACGATCTGAGAGCGCAACGCAAACATTTTATCTCGCAAACAGTACTCGTTAAATTTACGACCGCGCGAAAATTCATGGCACGGAGAAGCCAGTGATCAAATATCGAAATAAACCGTTTGAAATAAACATTTGATGCTCCTTTTTAGGACTCTTCAGGACTCCTTACTTCCGCCTCGTTCCGCCTGATGGGTTGCACGGCCCATTCCCTTTAAGTGCCGGAGGTGGACTGGTTTTAACTGGCTTGAGAAAACAGTTTACTACTGAATTTCCAGGGTATAGTCACCGGCTTCACTTCCTGAGTCGTATTGATCTCGCATCAGCATCGTTATACAAGAAGGTTCGGGAGTAATTGTGATCCATTATAAGAATCTTCCGATTTATTTCTCATGCTGTCTTATCTAATAACAGAGGCCTTTCTTGTTTGGTCATTTTTATTAAACTTGAGGTCGCGAAGCTAGAAAATTTTGTACACTGAAAAGATTACAAAGTCCCGACTACTCCCAACGGAAATGTTCACTTTGCTTGGGATTACGAAATCC
Organism: Macrobrachium rosenbergii; assembly: GCF_040412425.1. Classification (NCBI taxonomy): domain Eukaryota; kingdom Metazoa; phylum Arthropoda; class Malacostraca; order Decapoda; family Palaemonidae; genus Macrobrachium; species Macrobrachium rosenbergii. Next base: position 12,619,473 of record NC_089776.1, read on the forward strand.
TGTTGGATTTTCCTTAGAATGTAGAATTCAGGCCAAAGGCCAAGAGCTTGGACCTAAGAGGTCATTCAGCGCTCAAACGGAAATCGACAGTGAAAAGGTTTGAAAGGTGTAACAAGAGGAAAACCTGGCGGTTGCACTATGAATCAATTGTTAGGAGAGACCTGAGGAAAGTAAGATGGAAGAAAGAGAATATGACCGGCGGTACAGTAAAAGGAATGAACGAGGTTGCAGCTAGGAGCCGAAGGGTCGCTGTAAAGAACCTTAAGTAATGCCTACAGTGCACCGCATGAGGTGCACTGACGGCACTGTCACCCTAAGGAGGTTGGATTTTCCTTGATTGTCGATAAACAGCACCGCCATCAAAAACTAATCGTTTGATTTTCTCCAAATTTTGGGAATCAAACTCGTTTCAGCTAAAACAAATTCTAACTGATGATGCATTATTCTGTTTAAACACCACCAAATTACCCCAGACAGATATTACAAATTTTAATATACATAATTACGTGCGTGCTATTTGCTATGCTTGATTTCTATTTATGAAAAGAACACAGTAATTGTCAGAATCTGTATCGAAATTTATATTCGTGTCTTGAGGTCTATGGAGAATCGTATACCGTTTATAAACACATTCCAGACCATTTGCACTCACCAGACATTGTCAGAAGACCAGGACCTTTAATATCTATGATAGTGTTCGGGTAAAATCTATCCTTCTTTAAAGGCGCGCCGTCAAATTCATACGCTTCTCAATAATGCAAGATGATTACTGTTGCAGATATCGCGTGTCTTACTCGCGCATGCGCCCGCCAAAATGTACGCACGTACTCACATAAGAGTTCAGCTGTCGTTATTTTTCAACCAAAAAAGAGATGTTTTCGTTCAAATTGGCTTTCAGAAGGCTTCTAGGTGTTCCCGTGGCTTGTAGAATGAACGAGATAGGGAGAGAATATACAATTTAGGCCGAAAGCCAAGCGTTGGGGACCTATGAGGTCATTCAGCGCTGAAAGGAAAATTGAAAGTAAAAGGTTTGAAAGGCGTAACAGAAGGAAAACCTCGCAGTTGCCATATGAAACTGTTAGGAGGGGGTGGAAAGTAAGAAGGAAGAAAGAATTCACATCTCTACTTTGTTACTGCGTAGTTTCATTTTCCGCCGAGTTTTACTGGTCTTTGACCTCGTGATCTGGGGCGTCGCAGTGAAAAAGGGTCCATTTTACGCAAATTAACTCTGTCACGGTGACGGCAAGGGTTAACCAGCGGCCTGGCTTCTAGAATATTCTTCCTCTCGTATTCAGACGCGAGGTGTGCTTTACTCAGCCTCTTTTGCGGCGTTCTTTAGAAATACGTGCGTCTGTTTTTTTTTTTTTTTTTTGAGAAATTCAGGCAACTTTTTCATTCTCTCTCTCTCTCTCTCTCTCTCTCTCTCTCTCTCTCTCTCCAATAATAACCGTAAAACTTTCACACTACTTAAAAAAAAATTTTTCTCTCTCTCTCTCTCTCTCTCTCTCTCTCTCTCTACCAATAATAACCGTAAAACTTTCACACTACTTAAAAATTTTTTTCTCTCTCTTCTCTCTTTCTCTCTCTCTCTCTCTCTTTCTCTCTCTCTCTCTCTCTCTCTCTCTCTCTCTCTCTCTCTCTCTCTCTCTCTCTCTCTCTCCAATAATAACCGTAAAACTTTTCACACTATTGAAAAATTTCTCTCTCTCTCTCTCTCTCTCTCTCTCTCTCTCTCTCTCTCTCTCTCTCTCTCTCTCTCTCTAAACTACTTACCTATAATAACCTTTAAACTTTTGACACTAATTTAAAATCTCTCTCTCTCTCTCTCTAAACTATTTACCTATAATAACCTTAAAACTTTTGACACTAATTTAAAATTCTCTCTCTCTCTCTAAACTATTTACTTGTGATAACCTTAAAACTTCTGACACTGATTTAAAATCTCTCTCTCTCTTTTTTTTTAAACTTTTCCCCCAATAATAACCTTAAACATTTTAAACTATTAACCTATAATAACCTTAAAACTTTTGACACTAATTTAAAATCGATGCCACAAGGTAAAACTCACACATGCAAAAGCACAGTAGTCAAAGCAAGAGGGGAAGAATTATGCCATCAAATACTGACTTCATTTTAATCTTTGAGAGAAGTCACGGCATTTGGCTGATTATGAATCAAGAGCTTCAAATACTTTGGAAAACGAAAATCAAAACTAAAAGCATCACCTCGAGACACTTGACCTAAAAATCTCTGAAAAGCAGTTTTCTGATCTCCAAGGATACTTTTGTAAGTCGGAAAGGAAGCTTCAAATTCTGCTCTCCAAAGCGTAGGACCAGGTTAAAAAAAACTACAGGCCTCGTAGAGGAGGTAGTGCCGTCAGTGCACCTCACGCGGTGCACCGTAGGCTTTAATTAAGGTTCGGTGCAGCGTCCCTTCGGCTCCTAGCTGCAACCCCTTTCATTCCTATTTCTGTACCTCCGTTCATGTTCTCTTCCTTCCATCTTACTTTCCACCATCTCCTAAAAATTGTTTCATGATGCAAGTGCGAGGTTTCCTCCTGTTACACCTTTGAAAACTTTTTACTCTCAATTTCCCTACAGGGAACAAGTAACAGAGCAAGTGTTTGTTCGCTCTAACCAGTGAATTTACATGAAAATAACAGAGTTGCATCGAATACGCAATCACACTAACTTCTCGGCCATCGACTGGATCCATAATTGATTTTTACTGTTATTTATCGCTGCTGGTAATACACTAATGCGCTCATTTACACAATGTTTCGCAGATACATAGAGCGTATGACGAGGGCCGTTTCTGTGTATATAATTTTATAAATACAATAGTGTAGAAATGAGTTTAACCTACTAATGGATTGTAACGCAAACGGAACGTGCTAAGTATGAAAGGGGCATTGTATAAATGGCCGGGAATATTGTTTGTGACTGATTGACACTTACCGGAATAACTTCAGGGAAACTTTTGTCTGGTCACTCCTGGATTATTTTTTTTTTATGAAATGGACCTAGTTGAGAATGAACTACATATCGTAATATGGTTCTTGTACTGGCAACTAAAAGATAAGTCGGCTCGAGTATTTACCGATAAGCATTCGCGGAAATAGTCAGAGGGCTGACAAAAAAAAAAACTGTTTTAGGCGTGGAGTGATAAAACTATACGATTATTTTACCTCTCTTTAAACTGATTTAGAATTATGCGTGAGAAATTTATTTGAGGAAGCAACTATTTTGTTAAGGCTAAGTTGTCTTTTATTTTTATTTTCAAGATTAGGAATTGGGGAACGGAATTAGAAGAGAATTTTAGGAACAAAACACTAATGTATATAGTCAAATGCTAGAATGGCTTGATTACATTTTGTCATGTACACATACATGCATACATACATAAACTTATATGCATGCACACACACGCACACATACATACATATATACATGTATGTATCATTATGTATATATATATATACAGTAATGTACGTATATATGTATAATCGTCCTCAGAGAAAAGTTCAACCCCATAATTCTTTACATGACTAGTATATCCTTACCTGCCAAACATCGCTGGGCAAATCAGAAAACAAAAGTATCTGCCATTCATACATTAAAGTTCTGAAAGTTCTACGCGGATGTATCAGCATACGAACAGGCGATATTTAACTCTACGGTTACTTTCGTAAGTTTTTGAGTAAGCTTTTCTTCTCGAAATTACAAAAAAAGCAACTGAATCAAAACGCTGACAAAAAAAAAAAGAAAAAACTTTCCATCAGTAGAAATGTCACCCCAAAGCACTAAATTTATAAATAGCTCTTTTTGCTATTCTCTACTCGTTGTTTTCTCTGTTCATTGTGAGGAGAAATCAGCTTATCTAATCTCCGACCCTCCCGTTCAGACAAGAACCGATAACGATAGTGTTAGCCCCTCACCATACTATTTCCTGGTGTAGGAGGTTCAGTCTTGGCTGTGATGTTTTATTGCAGTATAGTGTCCAGGATTTCACAGAGTGATAGTGAATTTTACCCTCTTCTACAATGAGATATATCGGAATAGTTCTACTGCTCGCGTCACTAATGCGTGAAATATTGTGAGGATTGTGCCAATCCCTCGTTGCGGGGTTTGTAACATATCTCACTGCACTATACGCTCTTCATTTCGTTAGTGAATATTTCACGATGAGGAAACTGGCTCGCGGGATACTAATCCTTCTTGCAACCCTTGTTACGGGAAGTCTGACACTCTGGTTCCTGTTTCTGCAACCCTCTCGTATGGTAAGGTTGCTCGTTGATTTTCTGGATATTCAGATCTTAATTCTTTTTTCCTCCCCCCCAAGACTTTATGTCAATATTCGCAGGTGGATTTTATCAAAGGTTTTACAGTTTTTAGAATGTTATTTACTTTCCTCCCTCCCATGGTCGAGTCGGTATCAAGTATGCATGACGGGAAATGATGTGGTACATAATGTCATTCACATTTTATGTATTCACTGACTTTCCTTACAAAAGTTATGAAGGCGTTCTCGTTTATTATAAATGTGCTCTTTTCTTTCTCTCTCTCTCTCTCTCTCTCTCTCTCTCTCTCTCTCTCTCTCTCTCTCTCTCTCTCTCTCTCTCTATATATATATATATATATATATATATATATATATATATATATATATATATATATATATATATATATATATATATATATATAACGATCCTTCTATATTCCTCTCTCTCTCTCTCTCTCTCTCTCTCTCTCTACTCTTCCCTTACCTACAGCAAAGCTGAAAACACCCAAGTTAAAAACCCAGAACACGAACTGAACAAAAATGAGAACCAATTAAAACGGGGGTAAAAATCGTACTGTTAATTCAACACACATGAAATATTCGCATTGGCAAGAAAATCATAACGAAAAGAAAACACCGCCAGCGAATGAATAAATATTAATAATTGGTGACATCTTGCAGAAAATATTACATCCGTCGGTAAACATATTCAATATATTTTTACAGTAAAAATGTTCAATTCGATGTTTTACGTTTGAGCATTTTTCAGTCGGCTTGCAGAAGAGATAAACAAAAATCCAAGTTTTTTGTTTGTATTACATCACTCGGTAAACATATCCAATATATTTTTACGGTAAATATATTCAATTCGATGTTTTACGTTTTAGCATTTTTCAGTCGGCTTGCATAAAAAAAAAACATCTTTTTATGTTGGACTTTTGGCAATGAAGGTCAATAAGGTGAAAAACTAACAGTAGGTTGTACCCTCGAGGTCACAAAACTCACATAAATGTAAGAATGTGAACTTTGACCTGGGCAAACAAGCATGGGGAAAGTTAATGATGACCAGGTGAGCAACCCAGGTGAGTCTGTTTTGAAAGCATAGTACCTTTGCAGTGAAAAGTGAAATAATATATTTTTATAATTTCTCGCAAGGAAATTCAAGCAAACAACTAAAAGCTATACAAAAGTTTAAATAAAAAGCAGAGAAAGAGTAAACAAATAAAAGCAAAATTAGAATGTAAATAATGAAGTCATTTAGTGTACTGAAACATACTCATCAGTATTATCTGATGTCCACATTCAAGAAACCACGCCGAGTCGCACGGAAACAATATTCTTATAAAATTGGCTTAATACTTTGAGTTTTTTTATTGAACGAGGCAGATAACAGCCCAGGTAACGCGTTACTAACTGACATAGATTATAATCAAAACCATTTTTTAGCTTCAAGTATCTTACCAGCCAAAGAGGTCTTGTTTCATATATTCTATTTTCCTCGGTAACATTTTAGTGGAACTGCTATTGCATGAACCATGCCATGAATGTTCCTTTCTTTAAAAAAAATACAATTCCGTGAAAGATACGAGAGCCCTTACAATTTTAACTGCAACAACATACATACAGACAATTAACATTACCATTATTATCTCAATAACCATTATCGCTTTCTCCCTAATTGTTAGTATTTTTATTTACAGTGAAATTCATCTTGACGAATAAATGACCCGCAATTACCATCGCTGACTATTAAAAATCTTTCCGTTGAACAAATTACTATTCACTCCTTTGTGGAAGAACTTGCACTGAACGATACTGCTTTTGATAACGTAAAGGTTCTTATTAGCATTTTTACATTAGAAACACAATGACGAGTTTTCCCCGTGGGGAAAGGGAGTCAAATTTGGTTCAAAGCATCCATTAGGTTTTTGTCGTGCTTCTTTGTGTAAGAATGTTCAAAAGGGAACGGGGAGCGATCTGTGACGCTTTCTGTCGAAAATAGATGTTCCAGTGTACATAGTTAAAGGTAACCATACCACAAGAAATCTACCTGTCAATTGTCCTCCAAGTCTATCTGTCAATTATCGTCCAAGTCTGCCTGTCAGTTACCATTCAAGTCTACCTGTTAATTATCGTCCACGTCTACCTTTCAATTATCGTCCAAGTCTGCCTGTCAATTATCGTCCACGTCTACCTGTTAATTATCGTCCATCTCAATTATCGTCCAAGTCTGCCTGTCAATTATCATCCAAGTCTACCTGTTAATTGTCGTCCACGTCTACCTTTTAATTATCGTCAAAATCTACTTGTTAATTGTCCTCTAGTCCACCTGTTCATTTTCATCAAGTGTACCTGTCTTAACTAAGCCTTTTAGATAACGTGCCTAAGTATAATGACTTTCCTTCTTTTCATAAGTAGTTAGGTATGAATTTTCCATCATGCTTTGCATTATATCTAACATTTGAAGACATTTTTATATGCCTACCACTAAAGTAAAGTCCATGAACTTGTAACTGAATTCTCTTTCTGTATAAAACTTGGAGTCACACAGTTTTCTAAAAGGCAGCTAGTGTGAATTCCGCAGGGTGAATATCCCATGGGAATTTCAGTATGACTTCTGGTACGATTCCCATAAGAATTTTTGGTGTCTTTTCATGTCTAAAGACTTTCAATATAGTCTTGAATGAGACTTCTCAATACCTTTGTATGTTTGTCGTTAATGCATCCTTTCTTTGTAAGCTGTTCCTTGCCTTCCGGTCTCTCTCTCTCTCTCTCTCTCTCTCTCTCTCTCTCTCTCTCTCTGTGTGTGTTCTAGTTGTGTTGTGTGACCTAGCATCCTTAGTCAAGCTCTTGCCCCAAAATTGGTTTTGTTTCTGAAATACTGAAAGTCGTATGTCAGTTTTTTTAACACTGACCTTGGATGCCTGTGCATCCTCGCCTCTCCACCTTGCAAGATTACTAAGGTAACAAAATCAATTATTTTTTTTTTAGATTATGGAATGCTGGCATGAACATAATAAAGCTGAAGTTGCTAGATAAAAGACAGAGATTATAAAAGGCAACTGATTCCCTTAGCCTGGCTTAGTAGTGAACACCTTTTCCCGAAACGTGGGTTGACAAATACCAGTCTCATCAATCTTTCTTGGTTTAAATTTTTGTGTTTTAAGAACCGTTGTCAGGATTTGCATCTTGATGTTTTCTGTGAGAAGTTAGCTATAAAATATAAGATAAAAATAACATCAATGCCAATATACTATTTAGTTAAAAACATTGAATGTTTAGTTTACGTTATATTCTTTGTAAGCTTTAATTTCAAGTCAATGGCCCCAGTGAGCTTGTTCCATATGAATGAGGTTCATCTTCTGAATAATAATAATAATCCAAACAAAAACTTCTTTCAGTTTTCTTCTGAAGATGGAAAGAGAAACCCACAAGATTCCTGTGTATAACTTGTTTACTGGTAAATATTTACATATTACTTTGATCTCGAGCACTTTCAGGTCCTAACTATGACCCTTTTTCAAGAGATGAGGTAGTCACAGTTAGGACCTGAAAGTGCTCGAGATCAAAGTAATATGTAAATATTTACCAGCAAACAAGTTATACACAAGAATCTTGTGGGTTTCTCTTTCAAATAATAATAATAATAATAATAATAATAATAATAATAATAATAATAATAAAGTCCGTATCATCAAATCATTTCGATTTTATTTAGCCCATGAGAGACTGACCATTAATTTCCTGCAATCTATCATCATCCCTATTCATTTTTTTATGGGTTTCCGCTCCCATGCTGATTCAACTACCATTCCTAGTCATGGGAAAGCTGTGGGAGTTCATCACAATGGTGAAAAAGTTAATTGCCAACGCAAAACACAAGTCTTTATGAAAAAAGAACCCACGTGAAACGGATGAGCCCTCAAAAAAAAAAAAAAAGCTACAAAGCATCACGAAAGATTAATTTCCTTTCATCTGGTAAATTACATATTTTGAAATTCGATAAGCCTGCCGTTTTTAGATGATATATTGGTGGGGTTTTGTAAAAACAACTGTTATGGTCAACGGATGTGTTGCGCTTAATATAGATGCGATGGAGAAAATGTTTTGGTTATTAGTATCTGACAAGTTCGTAATAACATGGCGTTGATATTTCTGTTTGCGTTTCATCCTGAACTTATTTTGGCCTGCGTGTTTGACGTAAACTATATGGAAAATAAATTTATTTGTCTGTTTATTCATGAACTGAAATCTATGCTGATTTTTCGTGGCGAATAAATTCATCTGCTCACTTATGCACTGAAATATATTCTCATTTTTCGTGGCGAATAATTCTATTAACGGTTTACTTGTGAGATGAAGTGTATTCTTATTTTCCTTGGCGAATAGTTTCATTTATCAGTTTATTTATGCACTGAAATATATGCTTATTTTCCATGGCGAATAAATTTATTTGTCCCTTTATTTATGCACTGAAATACGTGCTTATTTTTCCTGGCTAATAAATCTATTTATCTGTTTTGTTATGCACTGAAATAGATGCTTATTTTCCGCGGCGAATAGATTTATTTATCTGTTTCGTGATGCACTGAAATCTATGCTTATCTTTCGTGAGGAATGAATTCATTTATCTGTTTAGTCATGTACTGAAATATATTCTTATATTTCAGCTGCGAACCAGAATTCGGATAAAGACTAATGGGGCAAATAATTTTGTATATTCAAAGTCGTCTTCTTTATTTCTCTTCATGAGAGTCAAACTCTCGTGATACGATACTTGGTGATAAACCCCGCGGAGTTTTGCTCAGACCTCGCGAGACTTGGACCAAACTTTTTGCCAGATATGCAGAGTTTAGGGACCCGAATATTCCTCCTTCGAAAGAAACTTTCCTCTAATCCATTTGCGAGAAGTTTCGCGGACATCGCGGAAAAGGGTCTGGTTCCTTTCGAGTCGAATTTACGAAAAGGACGTCACGTGCTTTGGCCCGCACACGAAACCTTTGCCTAAATTGGGACTGGAATATGAAATTTAGGCCGTAGGCCAAGCGGTGGGACCTACGAGGTCATTCGGCGCTGAAAGGGAAATTGACAGTGAAAGAGAATATGATCCGAGTTCAGCAAAAGGAACGAAAGCGTTTGCAGCTAGGGGTCGTAGGGACGCGGCAAAGAACCTAAGTAATGCCTACAGTGCACCCCGTGAGGTATACTGACGGTACTACGCCGCTACGGGGACTCTTGCCTAAAGTCTAACGTAATGAGAAGATAGATATTTCAAAGGATCGTAGACCTGATGAGTAATGAGGAAATGTATTCAAATATCTGACCCTAAATGGCCAAAAAATAAAAAAAAAAATTAATAAAAAAAAATCATCACCACCTTTTTGTATTTTTTGTGGCCTCAGAGAAGTCATGATTTTCATTTTTTGTCTAAAACAGTTTATAGTGTCTTGACTAACTTGTTCATAAGTTAAAACCAAAGAACTGTAACATAAAAAAAACTTGTCAAATAAGTTAATAAGTTAATCCAATGTCCTTGTCCAGTTCATATTTGTGAAATAACAAAGTGGCAAGAATTATAAGACCTATTCTCATTTATTGAACTTTTGCTAGCTATAAATCTTTCAATAAATCTGTTGATATCTATTACTAAGCTTCTCATCTCATAATATGATAACAAAAAACGGTTTTATTCTTTAACGATGACAGTTATGCGTTACTCACTAAAATTTCGGTTGACCCTATGCATATTTCTTAAAATACCAAAAAAAGTCTTGTTTCACTACATTCGTCATGTGCAAACTTTGGTTAAAAATTTTATATCTTTTGACAGCAAATCCTTCATACTGAGACGACATATATCAACATTAATTACAGAAAAATACACTATTTCCATTTTCACTATAAAATGGGTCTGATAAATATTCATTTAATCGGAACCCCTGTATTTTCACTCAGCTCTTCATTGAATGTAAATTACAAAACTGTCTTGCTGACGTTCTCCCGAAAATACTCTCGTTATTGTACCCTCTCTCTCTCTCTCTCTCTCTCTCTCTCTCTCTCTCTCTCTCTCTCTCTCTCTCTCTCTCTCTCTCTCTCTCTCACACATTCCGGGAATGATTAGAAGAGGGACGGGGCATAAAAGCTCGAAAAATTATCCGTAAAGAGGAAGGTAATTTTGTTTGCTATGGGAGCAAATCGGAGTCTCTTTGAAACCTGCCCGGCTCTAATGAAATACAAACAGGGGCATAATCCTTTTCGGGCTTAAATGATCCAATCTGCAATGCAGATGCAGAGCGGTTTTCTTTTGCATGTTCTTTGTTGTGTGGCGCTGTGGGTGCGCAAGTGCTCGCACTTTTTCTGGACGGGAGGGGGCCAACATTTTTGTGGCTGAATTCTTGAGGTTATAGAATAGTTTAGTGCATGCATACGTATGGTGTTATATATATATATATATATATATATATATATATATATATATATATATATATATATATATATATAAACATACATACATATACATATATTTATATACATATATAGTCAGAGAGAGAGAGAAGAGAGAGAGAGAGAGAAATAATCAATACACAATCACACTGTAACAGAAATAAATTTCTGACTCACATCAGGATCGAACCCAGGTCTTTCAACTGAAAGGCAAGGCCGCTGCCAACTAGGTCACACAAGTCACAAAAGAAGTTGTAACCTGAGTAGGCTTTACCTGCCTCGCATACCAGCATGTTTTGCTCTGTTGGGAAACCTTAGGTTCGGAGGTACTTTGGTTCCAACTTCTTTTATAACTTGTGTGGCTTAGTTGGCAGCGCCCTTGTTTCAAGACTAGGTTCGACCCTGATCTGAGTCAGAAATTTAATATATATATATATATATATATATATATATATATATATATATATATATATATATATATATATATATATATATATATATATATATATATATATATATATATAAAGTTCATGGTAAAAACAGGTATTCATATATATATTGTATATATAGGCTATATATATATATATTATATATATAAACATTTACTTTTTACATTTCATGGTAAAAACAGGTATTCTTGCCGGATTTATAAAGTTTGTGCATTATCACAAGTGAGGTTAGAACAATCAAGCGACGTGCAAAATGAACCTTAAGTAATGCCTGCAGTGCACCGAAACGTGAGAAGGTGGGCTAACGGCATTAGCCACCGCCCCCCCCACCCCAACGGGAAAGATGATTATTATCTTATCTGGTAATACACGATATACCATCTTTCCTCTTTCACTCGTCACGTTTAACTATTTAGCAATGGTATCATTTTTTAGCATTATTTCAGCATCATTAAATCGCTACGAATAGCAACAGCGGTTGCAAGCGCGCTAAAAATAGCAATAGCCAGTTTCAGGAAACATTAAAGAATTTTTCACTGCTACTCTTAACAATATCAGTTTCTATACAGGCTTTTTACATTCAATACATAAATAAATTAAGAATGCCATCTGCCGGGGATACACTGAAGCTAATTCCTTATTTCGTAAGAGTCTATCGGTAACTGATGAATTTGCAATGATGTGGAAAGTCAATAAAAAAAATATTTCAAAATAACTGCCCTCTACTTTGAAGAAAAATTGCATTCTCTGTCTGCTGGAAGAGTGCTATCATTTAGCAGTGCTCATATCTGTCTCTCTCTCTCTCTCTCTCTCTCTCTCTCTCTCTCTCTCTCTCTCTCTCTCTCTCTGGAAAGCACCTGTCTTTCCTTTCCCCTATTCAGCAGCACCTTTCTCTCATCCTGCTTTTTAATAGAAAGTGAGATTGCTGTCTGTCTCCTTTCACTTATAACTCGCAAGCGCAAAATAGGTTTCAATTAATATCTAAGGTTATTTTGGTTTCTTCATGTTTTAATGGCTATTTTTTTATCCTCAAGTTGCCATACACACACACACATACACACACACACACACACACACACACACACACATATATATATATATATATATATATATATATATATATATATATATATATATATATATATATATATATATATATATATATACCTCTTCCAATTACAATCTATGACCAAAATAAAACCCGGGTCTTGTTTATTTGAAACGAAACTACGTTTCAGAGGTATTTGCTTTACCTGAATTAAACTACGCACTCGCTTCCATTCTTTTTACGGCAGATATTAAATTCCCTTATGAATTATGCATATATTTATCACGCGGATACACAACTTGATTAGGGGTTAAAGGTAACATGATGTTCGCTTCTGTCGTCAAGGGACATACATTTTTACGCAATGAAATGAATGAAAAGCAACAATTATGCAAATGGGTGAAAGCTGTATTTTTCAGAGTGCAAACATGATTAAAAATGAGAGCTCTCCAGCCAACTGGATGAAAACATTTGTCTTTCTTAAGAAGATAAAGTTAAAAGAAGGGTGTTGCATGTTTTTAGGAAGCGGATAACATTATCTATGAGGCATTTTTATCTTTTCAGGAATACATATATTTTTATCCAGTTGGCTGAAAGGACTGGAATATAGAATTTAGGCCAAAGACCAAGCGCTGGGACCTATGAAGTCTCTCAGCGCTGAAATGGAAATTCAGAGCAATCGTAAGGAGGGGGTAGAAAGAGAATATGATCGGAGGTACAGTAAAAGGATTGAAAGGGGTTGCAGCTAGGGGCCGAAGGGACGTTGCAAAGAACATTAACTAATGCCTACAGTGCACCGCGTGAGGTACACTGAGGGCACTAACCCCTACGGGGCAGTTGGCTGAAGAGGACCATCGCGCAAACGGTCGAAAGCTCCCATTTTTTATTATTTTTGTGTTTTGAAAAATACAATTTTTCTTCATTTGCATAATTGTGGATTGTCACTTATTATTTCCGGTCACGGTATAGTGATGCACCATAGATAAGGGTCGGTTATTCTTTCTGCCTAGTTTCTTTCGAATGGGAGAATTATGTGAAAGAATGTGAGAAAATTTGAAAAACAAAAATGCTGAGAGACTCCCCCCCCCCCTCAGCATTTTTGTTTTTCATATTTTCTCATATTCTTCCACCTTTTTAATGACTGTTAAAGATGCACATTTTTAACTGACTATACAGGATATACGCTCGTGAATTTGTAAAGGATATACTTTTGAAATGACTTCCCAAAGGATTTAAGCTTTTGATTTGACTTTGTAAAGGACGTCAACTTCACAAGTGATTTTGTAAAGGAGTAACAATGTTTCATCGACCTTAAAAAGGATATACACTTTTGAACTGACTTTGTAAAAGATCTAGGCTTCTTCATCAACCTTATAAAGGATATACACACTTTTTAACTGACTTTTTAAATGAAACATGCTAACAAATGCCCCTTTTTCTAAGTGATTTGGTAAAGGACATACACTTTTGAATTTACTCTGTAAAAGGTCTAGGCTTTTCCACTGACCTTATAAAGATATAAACGTTTTTTAACTGACTTTTTAAATGATAAATGGCCCTTTTTCCTTTCCTTTCAAACCAACTGCGCGGAAGCTAATCGAAGCCCTGCAAAATCCACGAAAGGTTTGCTTCATCACTCTTGCTGAACCTCCAACAGCCTCCCCTTTTCATTAACAAAGTGCTGCTACTCGGCACTCTGGAAATGGGAAAGGCAGTGTTGGGAAGTTCCCCGTGGGAGGAAAAGAATAAATTCCTGTCGCTCGTTTCCCCAGAGTTGTTTACCGCTGCTTTTCCCATTTTCTGTTGAGTCTACTCTGCGTTCGTTTTCTTTGCGGTCAAGAAGGTGTCAACAGTTCAAGACGCTTATCAGGTGTTATTCTAATTTAAAGGATTCGACTTCACGAGGATATTTTAGAATCAGGTGTTATCCTAATTTAAAGGATTCGACTTTACGAGAATATTTTAGAAGGATATCAATGTTCAATTTTCTGTTTGTTGTTTTACTCGCATTTTAGGATATTTTAATAGTGTAAAGCTTATTGAGAACAATCTTTTAAAATGACAGACTACTAACGACCCAACCCCCCACTCTCTCTCTCTCTCTCTCTCTGGGAAAGTTTCTGGGAAAGTTTACACCATTCTGTGAATCAGCCTCCAGTCAACAGAGACTCGTAAGGAAAATTAACTGGTATAGTACATCAATTTAACACCATATCAAGGTAATTACTCAAAGTAACGTAGAATAATTGATCATTTCGTTCAATTCCCTTCGCACGTTTAACATAATTCCACATTAATCTCAACCGAGTTTGTTTACAAAGGCAATCGTCTACATCAGATTCTTGATCTTTTAGTAAATCATATATCTGAGACAGTCAAGGAATCATTTTTCATCTGGCTAAACTTAGCGCAATCGCTTTATGAGAAAATAGCCTAAGGATCACAACACTTGTAGTTCACACGAGACTCTAATCTCAGGTAACACTGATGAGATTTATTTACAAGTGGGCGAAATGTTTAGGGGGAAAACATGACTCACAGTTATATATAACGCAAGCCTTACAGCCTTCTTGTTCAGTCTTCCTCAGTCTGTTACGCGATAATGCAAAGTAGCATTAAGTAGAATGAGTATTCGCAATGAATGGCCACGAGTCCTTGATTACTGCATTCGTAACAAGGACTTCTAAAGGAAAGGTGTCTTTGAAGAAGTCCTGCCTTGCTGACTGCTCTCCTGCGTAGCGTAATGACATCCTTTTCGGCCACTTGGTCCACTTAACACGAATTCATTTACTTACTCAGTCCGCTTGAATCGGCCTCTCTCAAGAGAGTCTGTTGGCCCTTTGCCGGATTTTGAAAGAGGTGAGAAATGGAATTATTCGCTTTTAAAAGTCTCGTCGTGAATTCTCTTCACTTTCCAAAGCTTTTTCTTTTTGGTTCAACTATTCCTACACATCTTAACCCCATTTTAGAAGCCTGGACTACTACGGCTCAGCACGGTATTCTTTTATATAACCACGGGTGATTGTGGGCGGTTTCACAACCTTCGGCCAGGGCAAAATTCCGTATACGACCGCCGTAGACACAACGGCTCTCTTCCCGACCGGACACGGCGGTATGGTCGTGCATGGATTGATAAGTACATACAGGAGTGCATAGAATTGTGTTCAGGGATTCCGAAAGGTCGACTGACGCCGTCGCTGATTCGTAGCGTCACGACAATACATACATACATACATACATATATACATACATACATACATACATATATACATTATATATATAATATATATTTATACATATATACAGTATATATATATATATATATATTTATATATATACATATATATATTTATGTATGTAGGTAGAAGTTAGGCGTGAAGCTAGCAACCTCATCCCATATTTAGTCACTGGAAACTGAAAGGGAACACCTCTGGCGTCACCCCCTCTGAACACATTAAAAAATATAAATAAGCATATATATACAAATAATATATATATATATATATATATATATATATATATACTGCACATATATACATGCATATGTATAATAAAGTGTTTTGAGTAGGTGCCTGCGTGTGGGCGCGCGCGCACAATATACGAAGGCACTTAAAATGAATATATACATCTCCCCACTAATCTCTCGTTTCCTTACAGGAACCCCAACCCGACCAATCCCAGCTAGGGCCACTCGTGACCTTAGAAACGAAGGATCCCCCCAAGGAGGGAATTGTCTTCCTTGAAGGATACGGGAGCTTCTGGCTCACGTCTAGGATGCTGTGCTCAGTGGAATCCGCCGCTCGTGCTCATCCTGATATCCCTGTTACGTTGCTCATGACAACTGGGGTGAGTATTTGAGAGAGAGAGAGAGAGAGAGAGAGAGAGAGAGAGAGAGAGAGAGAGAGAGAGAGAGATTTTGTAAATATATATATATATATATATATATATATATATATATATATATATATATATAGAGTTTTGTAAAGTAAGTTTTTTTATAAGAAGCTGCAAAATCAGGAATTGATCAAGTAATTACTGTACACCCATCTGAAAGTCATGATTAATGTGCTGGCCTTTGTAATTTGAATATGTTATGCACGCACTTCACCTGTCCTAATTGACTGTGAAAGGAATATTCAGAGGAGAAACTTCTTTCTTTTTTTAAATAAAAAAGGAAAAAAGAGCCTAGATTGATTCTTATGGGTAAATTTTGAAAAATCTCCGTCTCATCTCTATACTGACAACGAAAATCAGTTACCAATTATTTTTGGACGGATGAAATTCACCTTTAAGACTTAGTGATTAAACCCCCTTTTTTTTTAACCCACCAGCTAACAGCGCTGGTGGCTTCCAAAACAAAGCCACGAATTATTCCCCCCCTCCCCACCTTCCAAGAAAATGCTAAATACTTCCAACTCTTTCCTTTCTCTCTTACTCTACTTCATTTCCCCACTTTCATTCCCTCACTTCTTGCCTGGCATACAAATCTCACTCAACAACTCAACTGGCGCTATTTGGACCCATTCTGACCCACTTGACCTAACATTGTTCTTTGGGCGGCACTAAAATCCTTGTTCCAAGAACCTACATAATGTCTTTTCCTCTAGCGTAGCTTTCAACTTTAAGAATAATAATGGCAGACAAATATACATTACATTTTGCTGCATGTTAATTAAGCCTGGAATGATTATGGCACCTTTCACCTGAATGTCGCTTGCAAAATAATATATTTATATTAAATGTGGGGGGGAGAGAGAAAGAGAGAGACAATTCAGCAACGACAATTTTGCCAAGAGGAAATTGAAACAATGAAGGATATCATGTTGAATGTTGTGCTCGTCCGTGTACAATATGTTCCTGTCCTGATTAAACTAATTCTCTCGGCAATTGTGTTGCAAGGAGTTGCGACTTGTGAATGTATCCCTATTCAACAGGGTTCCACTTCATTCTCGTTCCATGATGATATATGAAAATATTCGTCAGTGAAGATTTATGCCTGTTCTTGATTTCTGCATCCTCGTATATGACTCAGTGAAATGGCAAATGGGAGTTGATGCATAATTAGTAATTGTTTCATTTTTCTTTCTTTTGTATTTTCATTTCCAGAGTGATAGTTCATATTCCTTTTACAATTAAATCTTGTTTTTATTTTTACATGAATTGGCTATGATATTCGACAATGAATGTCTTCATTGTTTTGATGCCATTTCACGAAATATCAGAAGCCACGATCAAATTCAGCAAATCAGTAGACCCTGTATAGTGCAGCAGATAATTGCATATTTCATAAGAATCGTTCAGATAGTGAAACAAGCATGAAATTTGCACAAGTGCTCTTTAAAGTTCCCTCTATCAGAAAAGGGCGCTTTCGCAAAACATTTAATATGGCGGCCAAATTCCAAGATGGCGGCCAGTATCGACAGATTTTGGCTAATTTTTCACTAGAATGGCATGTATTTGCTTCTATATGGTAAAGCTCTTCCATACTATTTCTTGTGAATATTATGTTTCTGTAGCTTCCCAGTACAGTTTACCTTTAAATATGGGGGCTATATGGCTGCCAAGAAAAGGTAGAAACAATAATTATAATGAGAAATAATGCCCGTTCAACAATTATCGTTTTAAGCATGGATCTTGGTTTCTGTGGTTTTAGATCCTAATGAGGCCATCTCTTTCGAATAACTCATCAATTTTGAAGGAAAATTAATAAATGTAAAAGAGTGTATGTCTGCACACAACCAGGGCACACTGGTGACATCACTGCTGTGTAACTCAGCATGGGGTTCAGTGCCAGCTAATCAGCTTTACTAATCCTGTAGTCTTAGACTAGTAGTTGTAGTATAGTTTAGTTTAGTGTCCCAAATGCTTTCTAACAGCCCCAGACCAGCTATCCTGAATAGACAGGATGTGCCCCGAGCCAAGGGTATGGGGGCTGTACATCTCACCAGCTTCCTTTCAAACAAAGAACCCTGTGCCACCAAACACTGCAATACCAAAGCCACCCACAGATATCTTGGGGCCACAGCTTGCCTGGATATCAGTGGCTCAAGGTCATAGTCACCCAGGAAATAGATGATGCAGTGAATCTGATGGTCAATCATCACGCTTCAATGAAGAGAAGCCCAGAATTTGAAGTAACCATAACTTCATTGCTTCCTCTCTGCGTGATCAGGCTCATTCTGTTGCTACGATCAAACACGTGATGCAGAAAGTGCAGGATGTCACTGATTTTCTGAACCCTGGCCAGATACCCATAATCACAGCTGATCAGCCAATCTTCCAGGTGCAGTGGCAGTGGCCTGATCAGTATGGCGAAAGACAAGTATCTGGTAATGTTTGGTGGTCTGCACATTGAGATGGCAGCAATGACATCTCTTGGTACTCTTCTTCATGGCAGTGGTTGGACAGGAGCTCTGGTGGAGGCAGGAGTTGCTTCATCTGGAACTGCAGAATCCTTCCTGTCAGCTGCAAGTGTAACCAGGACACGGCAGATGCACCAGGTTACAGCCTCTAGTTTGTACAAACTCCTGAGGACAGCATACACTGACTACTGTGCTGAGAAAGCGGCATTAGAGTTTGAGGAGTGGTGTGACCTTCGAAGACAGCAGAGTCCACAGTTCCACTTCTGGCACATGGTGTTGTCTATGGAACTTGTGATATTCCTACTGATCAGGTCCTTCCATGAGGCCAATTTTGTCCTCTACTGCCAATTGCATGAGCTGATACCCTACTTCTTTTCCAACAATAATACAAACTATGCTCGTTGGCTGCCTATTCACCTCAGGGACATGCTTACCCTAGAGTTCACACCCAGAGTTGCACAAGGAGTTCAAGGCTGGCAACTTTGTTGTGCACAAGACCAGTCGCCAGTTCTCAGCAATGGCTCTTGACCAAGCTCATGAGCAGACCAATGCCTTTATAAAGGCTGATGGCGGAGCCATTGGGCTGACTGGAAGATCCGTCAGCACTCAGAAGATGGATGGTGGCTGGCCCAGAGATCATCCGCTTGGTGTCTGCATACGAAACAGAGGTTCAAAGTAAAAGTCTAATGAGCAGACAACATACCATGAACAAACACCTCATGTCCAGAAGACATTCTTGGAGAGAGTCAGCAAGCTGTCATTGGCTTTGCAACACTTGGGAAGTCAGGAAGAGCCAGGATCTGTATTCCATTGACAACAAAGACATTGCCCACCCCAGCTCAGCAGAACTTCTAGGACACACCTGACAGAGGCCGCACTAAATTTCAGAAGTTTTCAGACTCTTTGGCAAACAATGCAGTCTCCTTCTATGAGCCGATAAAGAAGAACAGAACTGACTTCTTCAGGCACTGCTGGAACAGTCAAAGCAGAAACTTCTGAAGGAGGATTGCCAGCTTTTCTCAAAGCTATTTATATCCTGTCAGAGCCGTGAATGTGATCTGCAGGAATTCTTCCAGCACGAGAATCAAACATTCCCAGCTTCCCTTAGTGAGGGTGGTAGGCTGTACACATGTCAGAAGTCTCAGCTGACCTCGGTCCTGGAGAGTCATGTTACACTAGAAGACAAAGAACCAAAGACTGATGTCCTCATTGTAGATGGATCAGCTTTGGTCCATGCAACCAAAGAAAGGAAAGACCTTTGAGGGCTATGCACTTTGCGACTTCTTGCCTGTGATACAATCCTATAGCAGCAAGTACACATCATCACATCTTGTATTTGATGTATACAATACATCCAGCCTCAAAGCTGAGACCAGGCTCCAACGTGGTCAGGAGGAAGGCGCAAGGTGACAGACAAGAACACAATTCCATCCAACTGGCGCAATTTCCTAAGACACGATGCCAACAAGACAGAGTTGTTCCAGTTCTGGCAGACAAAGTTGCCCAGATGTCTGCCACAAATGTTGTCATTGCCACGAAAGGGTCTGCTGTCCTCAGCACTCATGAGGCTAGTCTTCAGGGACTGGAAAAGTGCTCTCATGAGGAAGCTGACACCCGCATCTTTCTCCATGCCAAATATGCCACAGAACATGGAGCCAAGACCATCACGGTTAAAGCAAATGACACAGATGTTCTTGTCGTTGCAGTCAGTGCTTTCTCCACTCTCCACAATCTAGGGCTAGAGAAGCTATGGGTGGCATTTGGCCAAGGCCAGAGCCTGCGCTGGATTGCTGTGCATGACCTGTGCAACTCTCTGGGCCAGGAGAAGGTGAATGGCATGCTCTTCTTCCATGCTTCACAGGCTGTGATACAGTGTCAGCCTTCCGGAGCAAGGGCAAGAAGACCGCCTGGCAGACATGGAACATCTTTCCAGAGGCCTCCACTGTGTTCTCCAAACTGAGTCACTACCCTCTCAGAGTGGAAGAGAGTGACCTGAAGGTCCTGGAGAGGTTTGTCATACTTATGTATGAAAGATCCAGCACTGCTGGCACCGTGGATGAGGCTAGACTTGATATGTTTGCCAGAAAACAAAGGGCATATGAGGCCATTCCACCAACCAGGGGAGCTCTCCTCCAACACACCAAGGCCAGAGAACCCTGCTGAGTGGGGATGGCAAAAGTCTGGTGAAGCATGGCAAGTCCTCTGGACAACCAACTCGCCCTTAGCCAAGAGTTGCCAACAGCTTACCAAATGTGGATGCAAAGCAGGCTGTCGGGAAAGGTGCAAGTGCTACAAGCTGGGTCTTCCTGCACAGCTCTGTGCACTTGCAAATGTGAAGTCTAGATAAATATTGCCCTCTCTTCAGTAGATAATCTAGCTTGAGCATCAACGTGTCATGCTATGCCTACCTTCTTATCCTCGTTTTTCAAAGGTGTAGGTTGAGAGACCTATACATAGATTGGTTGCGTTTAGTCCGTATTTCTCTTCTTTTCTTTTATTTACAGTCTTAGACACAATGTTGTATGTGACCATACCATTACTATTTCAGTTGAAAATAGCATATTAGTTAAACTGTCTGATCACATGAATATACCATTAAATAAAAACAGTTGGTCTCTATGTCTGCTAGCGCTGTGGATAGAAAAAAAAAACTTAGGCAACCATTTTGTACGCCATCTTGGTTACAATTCATTTAGTAAGGGTTTTCAATAAAATGTGTGGTATGGAACATTTTATAACCTAAAAGTCGAGGTTTAAAAAAAAAAAAACTGGCATATTCCATCCAATAGATGCTCCCAAACCAGTGAATCTCAACATAGATGGCGGCCATTTTGAAAAATAGCCGCCATCTTGGATTTTCAGGTGCCAGCGCCCTTTTCTAAGAGAGCGTAGTCTTAGGAATGTTTGTGCCAAATTTCATGCTTGTTTCACTATCTGAACGATTTTTACAGCAATCTGCTGCACTAGTAGGGGTTAGTGCCGTCAGCGAACCTAACGTGGTACACTGTAGGCATTATCAAAGGGTCTTTGCAGCATTCCTTCGGCCCCTAACTACACCTGCTTTTTAACCTTCTACTTTACCTCCATTCCCTCCTCCTTTCATCAATCTTGCTGTCCATCCTCTCTAACTGTTTACTGTAGGGTTTTCTCCAAGGGTTTTTCTTCCAGTTCTACCTTTAGAGCCTTGTACTTCACCTCGTATATTTTGCATCTCTTTTTCTTGCTGTTCAACCACTCCAAAACCTGAATGGCCGAGTCCCACTGCTTCCTAAATTTCATAAAATCAGTTAAGTCAGTCGACCCTCGCTCAAGAAAGTAAAGCCAACTTACTGGCTACACTGGGTGAATATTTCAGTTTCAGTTTTGTACACGTCAGGATGAAATCAGAGAAGTGAGTATCATAATATTTCCTAAAACATCAAGACATAATCTCTGTGTCCACTTCTTGATCTTCGCTACACCCACAGAACGTCAGTGACACGGCACTGCTACAGGCACTGAAAATAGAATTCCCAAACCTTCAATTACTGCACTTGGAAGCTGATCATCTATTCAGGGTTCCATCCTCGAATACTGGTACAAAGAGAGGATGTGGGAGCAGAGTTACTGGCCGAAATCCCACTTCAACGACATTCTTAGGTAAGGGTCCAATGGTTTAGTTTTTCGACTGGGTGGGAGCGTTTTTCCTGAGTGGGTTTTCTTCTTGGTTTTTATTCTTGTTAGAGATTTCTTTCGCTTGAGTAGATGCTCACCTCTCTCTCTCTCTCTCTCTCTCTCTTCTCTCTCTCTCTCTCTCTCTCTCTCTCTCTCTCTCTCTCTCTCTCCCCACAGTTTAGATATTAATTGTTAGTCTTTGTTTTCACTCATTTTGTCATGAAGTACCATATTCCCATAGTTTTATGTAGTACATAATTTCACGTATTTTTTTCCATAAAGTTTTCGATAAATATTCACTTAACTTGGGACAGGTCACGCTTTTCTAGATAAGTACTTAGAAGCTTAAGTTCTTTCCTAAATCACTACTTAGAAGCTCAAGTCCCGATTTTCTTGATCAGTACTTAGCACCTAAAGTCCCATTTTCCTATATCATACCTAGAACCTAACGTACCCCTTTTCTAGATCACACTTAAAACCTAAAGTCACACTTTTCTAGATCACACTTAAAACCTAAGTCCCATTATTCTAGATCAGTACTTAGAACCTAAAGTCCCACTTTTCTGGACCACACTTAGAACCTGAAGTCCCACATTTCTGGATCAGTACTAAGAGCCTAAAGTCCCACTTTTCTCGATCAGTACTTAGAGCCTGAAGTCCCACTTTTCTAGATCAGTACTTAGAACCTAAGGTCCCACTTTTCTAAATCATATTTAGAACCTAAAGTTCCACTTTTCTAACTCATCACTTAGAAGGTTTTCTCAAAGATTTAACCTCATTTATTAACAGAAATATTTAGGCAAATACTAGACCGGTAGATTTTACATATAATCGCCCCTTTCAAAATACGTCATCCGTGCGTGTTTAATTCTGCTTTCCTCGCCGATTCTGATTCCCGAATATTCCATCCTATTCTTTTTTGTTTTTCACCCCGAAATCAATGCATTTCGAATGCTTTCGCAATGCTTTATCGCGCAAACGGAACAACGAGCAGCATCCGTGCGCGTGATTGATTGCTTTTGCTAATGAAGACGGATGCAAGCAAATTCTCTCGTTTTTCCTTTACGCGTTTTAGGTCGATGTTGATTTTTCCGCCCACTCTCGAAAATATATTAAATCTATTTTATTGAAGGATGCGACTGATATATCCATATTCCAGACGTAATCCGTTCCAGAAAAACTGGCTCCGGAATGACAACGAATCCCT
>NC_089776.1:12647917-12775417 GCF_040412425.1 Macrobrachium rosenbergii
TATATATATATATATATGTGTGTGTGTGTGTGTGTGTAGAAAAAAAGGTGTAGAAAAGAAACAGTCAACTCCCACAAGAATTTCAATGATTGCTTACCTTCCACAGACGAAATGTAAGAGTATGGCAGGTCGGGTGCCAGAGGATGACTTGGGGAGGGGTCTCTCAATTAGCTCAACGGAGCACGGACAGAAATACTACCCGTAGAAAGAAACAAGACAGCTAACAAATCTTGCAAAATAGTACCTGTAGAAAAAAAAGAGAGAGATAGTAAATAGTCTTAAACAACCCTTACAAAAAAAAAAAGACAGTAACTCTTATGAATTAATAATTAAGGAAGAAACAAAACTAGTAAATATTACTGATTAAAGCGATTGGTTTTCAGACTCAGATTCGCCACACGTACCGTAATTATGACATATGTACCATAATTCGAGGTCTACGTATCTTGTATCAGACTGTCTGTACCAAGTAGTTTTTGGATTATTTCGGTGTATAATTTCTTTGCTGCTAACCTTCCAAAACACTCTTCGTCCACTTTCTTCACAGAGAGAGAGAGAGAGAGAGAGAGAGAGAGAGAGAGAGAGAGAGAGAGAGAGAGATAAACATTCATCATCCACAGTCATCAGAGAGAGAGAGAGAGAGAGAGAGAGAGAGAGAGAGAGAGAAACTTTCCACAGTCATCAGGGAGAGAGCGAGAGAGAGAAACATCACAGTCATCAAAGAAAGAGAGAGAGAGAGAGAGAGAGAGAGAGAGAGAGAGAGAGAAAGATTCATCATCCTCCACAGTCATCAGAGAGAGAGAGAGAGAGAGAGAGAGAGAGAGAGAGAGAGAGAGAGAGAGAGAGAGAGAGAGAGACCCATTTAATCATCATCACGACCAAACTCATCCCTAATATTACCCCACTTACATCACTCCAACCCTTTCCCTACCCCCTTCCCTGCAGATGGCTAATCTTGGAAAGGTACGGAGGCATCTACTTGGACCTGGACGTCATGGTCCTTCGCTCTTTATCCTCTCTGCCAAATTCCACGGGCCTGGAGTCCCACAAGTGGGTGGCCGCGGGGGTCCTCAAGTACACTCCGGGACACAGCGTCATCCGAGGCTGCATCGAACGCATTGCTGAGCACTTTGATGGGACGGTCTGGGGAGCCAACGGTCCCGAACTCCTCACCGAAGTTCTGGTACACATGTAAGTATGTAAGTCTCGGGGTGGGGGGACCCTACTTGCTCAAGTTCTATGTGTGTCTGTCTGTCTGTCTAGCTAAGTAGTTAGGTATATATTTGCTGTCGATGTATGGGCACGCACATACAGGTGTGTGTGTACATATATATATATATATATATATATATATATATATATATATATATATATATATATATATATATATATATATATATATAGAGAGAGAGAGAGATTTATATTTATATAGACATATAAATATGTACATTATATATATTCACATAATTAACAAATATGGACTTTTCTCTTATTCCACCCCACATTACTATATGTTAATCGTTATAATGGAGTGATTATAAGGTCAATAAATTATCTGCTCTTATTTAAAACAAACAGTAATCTAACTCCCTCTAATATTTGTGGTCCTCCTACATTGAGAGTTGTCAAATAAGGTAAATTTACCTCTCCTTCAGTATTTCATCGACGCCACTTTGTAATATTAACGATCGTTTGTAGCAGGTGTTCACGCAACACTTGCCAACTTATTACAACACTTGTCGATTAATTTTCTCCTGAAATAAGAGTTACAAATGAAACTTTTGGCTTGGTAATGACTCCATTATTTGACGACATAATTACTTGGTAATGAGCGCGTAGATTTTCTAGCACACTCTTACCTGCGCAACGGAAATGTACGATTGAATATTAATACAACCTTATATGGACATGATGGCTCTCTCATTTAAAAGTGTTACAGCAAATTGTCACTTTTGTTTCCGCCTAGCTCCTACGATGACATCAATATGACATCAAAACGACATCAATTTCTGACGGCTTGATGATGTACAAACGAGTTTTTAAGCCAAACACCCTGTTTCTTGTGTCTCTCTCAAATTTGGGAATACAAAATGAGTCCAATTTTCTTCTTGGGCACTGTCCCAGGGTATTACTTTGTGACGTCATAACCTCATGTTTATATATCTGTGTATGTTGCCAGTGACTTACTAGATATATATATATATATATATATATATATATATATATATATATATATATATATATATATATATATATATATATATATATATATATAATATATATATATATATTTCATTAATAATGAAGGCATGTTCTAATAAAATACTAAACGAGGTCAATAACTACCATACAAAAATATGCCCACATATGGAAAAAAGTTAAACAGAAAGAGGTAAAATATTTTATGAATAAGCTATTGACTACCTTAAGTAAATAAATTAATAAATAAAAATAAATAAATAAATGATGGGAGTGTGTTTTCAAGCAAGGAAACTTAAACCCCAAATTATGGGTCTTGGCAAAATTCAAGAGCACTGTTTGTGTGTACATATTCAGTTGTTCTGTGATGTTTAAACTGGGACGATACTCGAGATCCATTATGCAACCTGTAACTAAAGTCTGTATTATCAGAAGTTGATATCACTGACGCTAACGGTAACTGGCGGAGCTCTCGCTGCTCCCCGCCAACCAGACGTTAGAATTCAAACACATCTTCCAATCAAAATCAAGATTGGAACTCCAGTAACTTCAGTATAGCTTCGTACATTGTGTTTCCTTTAGAGCTCCTCTCTTCTTCTACCCGTTGTCACATCTCCAGCCACTATGAGTTCCCCATCATAGTGTATATTAGATTACAATTTTACATCAACCTCCATTCTCTCACACGCGAAGTGACAATTATCGTTGCCATGGCAACACTGCTGACGTCATCGCACAGGTAGAGTCGTTGTTTGCAGTCAAGTCGTCCACTCAAGTCGTCCCAGGTCACGTTCGTATAGCGTGCGAATTTGGTTTCAGCTCAGTTCTCTGTGATCGGTACCCCATCTGTTTGAAGTCTGATTATGATAGGTGCATTTCGAAATAACCCCACTCTCTCTCTCTCTCTCTCTCTCTCTCTCTCTCTCTCTCTCTCTCTCTCTGCAACGCTCGGGAGGAAAATGAGATTTCATGTCACAGTAAATGTTGCCTAAGAGTCAATATTATACCATAAGCAAATGAACTGCGTTAATTGACAGCTAATATTCGATGAACTACTTGACCTGACATCTAATGGTGGAACTGACAACTACTTTCCGGTAAAAAAAAAAAGAGAGAGAGCAATTTAGAACATATTCATTCGCTAAAGCATTCATTAACTCTTGGATCAAGGATGGAATCCTCGTACAAAAACTTCCAAACTGAATAGTATTACATCGACTTTATATGCTTCACTATTCATCTTCATCTATGGTGGAAATGGAATATAAGTTAGGACATAGGCCAAGCACAGGGACCTAAGAGGTCATTCGGAGCTGAAAGATAAAATTGACAGTAAAAAAATGTTTTAACGGTGTAGCAGGAGGAAAACCTCACAGCTGCACTATGAAACGATTGTTAGGAGAGGGTGCAAAGTAAGATGGAAGAAAGCGTATACGAACGCAGATAGCGTAAATGGAATGGAAGGAGTTGCGGCTAGGGGCTGAAGGGTTGCTGCAAAGAACCTTAAGTAATGCCTACAGTGCGCCTCGTGAAGTGCAAGGACAACCCTACCCCCAGCCCCCTACGGGATTTATCTACAGTGTACCTCTGCTCCTTCTCCATTACGGACTTTCTTGATTAAATATACCCAAATTATATACTTTTTTTGCAGTCTCAGCTTCCCATTTTCTTTATAGACTAAGGTCATTAAATACACTCTCGACCATCTTTTCACGAATGACAACCTCTCCTTCACGTCTTTGTTTTTACATTATATAATCTCTCGGTCTTAATTAACAAATACTTTGCCATCAATGTCCCAGAAATCACCACCTATTAACACTGGCAAACTACATATTCCAATGAACACTACCTCGGCCCTGGTTACTAGTAAATGTGGACAGTTTCCAATTATTATCTTAAAACAGTTGAGGTGTCTGCCATATTTCACCCGGAAATGGCGACGCTTGCGGTTAAACAGCTACGGGCAATGAAGAGTGAATTGAATTTACAGGCAAAAAATTTACCTTTCCATCTGCCTACGACAGCGAGGAAATATCATCCACCTTGTCTTGCATTCTGACCAACTGAATCCTGGCCCACAAGCCAGACTTTAGCAAAAAAAATTCACAAGCGTTTCCGAGCACCTTCGTTTCTCTGAACCGTCTCAAAACGTAAACAAATGCGGTCTGCCATCTCGCTTCTTCTTCTGTCACGAAAGCCATGGCAGAAGAGCAAGGATACAGGACTCTAGACTCAGTCGTCTTGTCTCCCGAGAGGCGATTGTGATTTTGTTCGAGTTTGCAAGTACATGGAGGCAATTGCAATGTAGATGTTTATGCTTCCTTTATCGCTTGCTAAAATTAAACGTTCGGAAAGACAGTTGGTTGTCTCACAAAGAAAATGACTTTGGTGAAATTTAACTTTAGCCGCTTAAGGCTTTCCCCTCTTGTGGATAGCCTAAACCAAAGGATACAGAAAACCTCATTTAACATTTAGCAATAATACTTATTTAAAGGGAAGACTCAACTACAGTTGTCGTTTTGATGAATCATTCAATATAGCTGGATATTCATGCAGTTGCAGCAATCATAGAGAGCACATATTAACATAAATCCATTACGTTATGAATATTAAGTATTTCAGGCCCTGATTACAATTACTGATAAACACAGGGAAGTCAGAATGATGCTTGATTATACTGAACATAAATGTTGGACGCCGCATTACAAATTCATGTATAATTACGCGTGCATCATATGCTACTGGATGTAAGTGCACTGTATGTCTTTACAATGGCTCGTATGCATGCTTAAAGTTAACTGACGGTTTCTGTAATGAACACATACGCGGTATACATACAGTATATACAGTATGTGTGTATATATATATATATATATATATATATATATATATATATATATATATATATATATGTCCCATAATATGGGATGGCTACAAATAAATAATAAGACAATAGTCACTGTCAATTTCATCCTCTTAACTACTGAATAGCTCCATATATATAAAAAATATCATACAGCAAACTAATTATATGAAAATTCATAATAAATGTCATCTTTAACATCAAATGCACAAAGGAATTCCAGAGTAAACGAGGAATCGAAACCCCAGTGAGGATTTTCTAAAACTAGGAATGCCTAGGCCTAGGTCATCTTACATGGCCAATTGTGACAAAGGTGTCGTTCTCAACCAATTGCAAAGTTTTCTTGTAGTTTTCACTTTCCTTTACACTCTTGAATTTATCTTACGTCACTCTCAACCCTTCCTCCCGTTAAGGAAATTCTACATCTCAAAAATAACGAATGTTTGTTAGAGATTTCCTATAGGGCCTTTGTTCATCTGTCTAGTCCATTTCCAGTTAAGGACACTTCTCTCTCTTCTAAGTCAATCATTTTCCTCTTCCATCTTAATTTTACACACTGTCTTCACGCCTTCGCTCTGTTGTTCTTTCATCTTGTAAGTCGGTCATTTGCAAAAGCTTTTTCGGTCACTGATATTAAGCGTCGGATTTACACTCTCCCCAGTTCCCACCTCCGCTCTTGCAATCATCCCCGTTTTCTTTGAAATAGCTGTTTACATTCGTATACCGTCCCTCCCACTCAACTGTTTCTCATTTTCCCGAGCTTTTATGTCATGATTTTTTATTCCCCTTTTATATCTCTTTGCATTTCACCATTTCACGTCACCCCTTCTCTCCCCTACATTAACCTCTATCCACTCCAATAAACCCTACTTCTGCTTTTAGCTCTTCGTGTTAAATGCTGTCAATGAACTTAGGGTGTTTTCTGAACCAGTCGCACAAAATTACATAAAATAGTAACTTATACAATTTCGTTTAGTTACAACTTTTCCGTCAGCTCCTTCAAAGAGAGAGAGGAATCCTCCTGACTCAGATGATCGCTTTGGTATTTTGGTGTTTTGTCATACGTGGCTTTCCTACAATATATATTCTTTCGTGGTATGTATATATCTATTAGTTGGAGGCAATCACTCATACACATCCTTATATATATATATATATATATATATATATATATATATATATATATATATATATATATATATATATATATATATTTCTGTGTATAGTAGCCATTAGCACGTCATGTTAGACTGGGAAAGGTGGCTTTAAAATGTTATGGAAGATCAAACTTTGTCGTTATATAGCTGCAGTAACCTGTTTCAAAGATAAAAAAAAAAACTGCCCTACACGTTAGTCTCTCTCTCTCTCTCTCTCTCTCTCTCTCTCTCTCTCTCTCTCTCTCTCTCCGGACACCGTATCCTTGGGTAAAAATCTAACTTTTGACCAAGACTCGAATTCACTGTCTATTATATCGCTTAGGCCTAAAAGAATTTGTTGCGAACGGATACTGATTTGTTAAAAGCTTCTCTTTGTTCTTGCCATAAAAAAATAAAATGAAGAGGAGGCCATTTCCGTAGTGCACTTACATATAAAAAAATGAAGCGTTTATGCACCGAAGCATTTTCTCTTTGGAACACTTTTATCCCTCGTTTATGTGGTGAAAATAAGGCTGGATCCAATTCTCTCTCTCTCTCTCTCTCTCTCTCTCTCTCTCTCTCTCTCTCTCTCTCTCTCTCTCTCTCTCTCAAGAACTGTTTGAATAGCTCTAATTGCTTGAGCTCAGCAAGAATACAGTATATATATATATATATATATATATATATATATATATATATATATATATATATATATAAAAGTAATTTTCCATGGTAACTGAACAACAGAAGTCTATGTACACAATACTAACAAGTTCAAAATTACATACATTCAAATCTTATTCTTTAAAACACTTCATGAAGTATATATTTACACATTTAAAACCTTATATAACTCAAGGCTTTCAGGACTTGCAAGTACAATAATTTACTTGTTGAAAATGGAATGCTTATGACAGAAAGGTGATGCTTATTGAAAAGAATAAGGAGTAAGAATATTAATTAGCAAAAAATTTACGGTAATTAATTTATATAAGGGACATCATTAATATATATAATATATATATATATATATGTGTATGTATAATATATACATGTGTGTGTGTGTCAGGAATATATGGAATGACCAATTCACTTAGAACATTTGATCCCCCAGAGGCTAGTACTAAACACGGCAAAACACATTTGACCCACCAGGGGCTAGTATTAAACACGGCAAAACAGTGTAGATGAATCACTGCTTCGCCGAGTTTAGCCTCGGTAATCAAATGTTCCTAAGCGGATTGGTCATTTCACATACTCCCTGGCGATTTCGTGAAATCCTTGGATTTCACATATTCCCTGTAACATACATATACTGTATATGTGTTTGTGTACGCACACACACATCCCCCAAAGTATAGCCGTTGGTAATCAAGAAACCAATATTGAAATCAATTAAATGAGTCTATTGGCTTGGAATAACGTCATTGCAGAAGCGGCCACCAGAGAGAGAGAGAGAGAGAGAGAGAGAGAGAGAGAGAGAGAGAGAGAGAGAGACAAACTCCAAGTTGAGAAGAAGGGAAGAAGAGAGGTTTCGGCGCCCTAAAATGGATTGGTGGTCCTCCCCAAATTCTATGCATTTGGGTCTTGGATCGTCCCATTAGCCCATTCCTTCCTTCCCCGCCTCCCATCTCCAACTCCAATCCCACACCTTCTCCCCCTTCCCCCAACCTCCTGTCCTCCGTTAGCGGGTCAGATTGGTTAAAGTCCCAGGCCGTTTCATCTGAAATTTTAGCTCGTGGATCAATGTGATTTCTCCCTCTGCATCTTCTATATTTTTGTCTCCTATTTATATATATATATATATATATATATATATATATATATATATATATATATTATATATATATATATATATATATATATATATATATATATATATATATATATATATATATATATATGCAGATAACGAAATGCACTTAGGGACATTTGATCCTCCCAGGAGCTAGTACTAAACACAGCAAAACAGTGACTTACACTGTTTCGCGTGTTTAGGACTAGCCCCTTGGGAGTCAAATGCATTTTGCCTTGTTTAGTACTAGCCCTTGGGGATCTAATGTCTCCAAGTGCATTTCGCTATCTGCCTGAAATTTCACAGTGTTATGTTACGTTATCAATGTATATTTTGGATTACATCAATAGTTGTATACATATTGTTCTAATCACGGTGTTACTATTACTGAGGAATTAACAGGTCTTTTTGAAAAACAAAAAAGTACACATAGAGTTTATGATGGTTATTATAACCGTGATAACCATATTTATAAAATCATAAGACCAATAACTTAGTTCTCGGAAACTGAGAAATCTCGTACAGCCATGAAATATTGCTTTTTCTAAGTATATCGAGTCTATAAAAGCTGTTTCTCAAAAAATGGTCTGTTTGAATGGACATACAGGGAGTTAGCTAACAGTTGAAATTATTTTCATACTGATAGCAAGGTAAAGTGTCCATACAACCTTTCAATTATTATTATTATTATTATTATTATTATTATTATTATTATTATTATTATTATTATTATTATTATTCAAGCGATGTCTTAAGCCAAAAGTGTCATTCATTAATTTAATTGAATTAAATGTTTTTTAGGATATACGTTTAAAAAATTTTCATAGTTTTCATTGCTCCAAATGAGATTTTCAGATCTCCAAAACTTAGCCACAAAAACTGAAAATAACGGAATAAACTGCAGTGAAATTAACAAAAAGAAAAAAAAAACCATCAACAGATTTTAAACAAGTTGTCTACATATTCTCATTTTTTTTTTCAGGTGTGGCTTGCGATTACCGTCAGGAGAAACACCACAGTGTAAAGATGTCAAAGTAATGCCACCTAGGGCATTCTATCCTATTCCGTGGTAAGTTCTCTCTCTCTCTCTCTCTCTCTCTCTCTCTCTCTCTCTCTCTCTCTCTCTCTCTCTCTCTCTCTGGCTATCTGTCTATTATGTCGTCTTTCTCTGTGTCTGGATAGCAACAGCCCAAATTTGGAAATATGGATGAATTCAACAGGAATCGAAATTCCTTTCAATGGGCTTCTTTGCACGCAAATGAACATACAATCACTCTAATACATACATAGATACATATGATAAACACCCAATCACACATACGTACACACACATATAATATATATATATATATATATATATATATATATATATATATATATATTATACTTATATATACATAATATATATATATATTATATATAGATATAAATATACATATATGTATATATATCTATATATATACACACACACAAAGAACGAACATCAAGGTCCCATTAACCTCCCGAATCAATTTTCCCCCCTTCTGCTGACTGACCTTCAAACAGATGTCTTTGTTAGGTAGATCGTCGCGTTTGTTAGAGCCATCACAATAAACTGAACCTCACAAAAAAAAAAAAAAAGAGAGAGTGTCTGGCAACTGCGGAGGTCACTTCGCAAGTGTCCAAGACTGAGCAGATGTCGCTAACCTTCCTACCTGTGTGTGTGTGTGTGTGTGTGTTTTTTTGTGTATTATCTATTGTTAGCAACAGTCGAACAGTAAAAGGTTTGCACGACTCTGAAATGGAATACAACCCTCTCCCCGATGCCACAGAACATGTAGGAATAACACAGGTGTCCTTGCCAACGTTTGGAGAAACAGGTGTTTCGAATATCTGCGTCTTAGCCACCTACAGGTAACCTGGGCGAATTTTTCTTTTTAGAAATTATTTTCTTTTCATTTTCACTAATATTTCATAAGAGTTTAAGATTAATTAAAGGTTAATTAAACATGCTAAATTAGATTTTCAACGAGCTTTCAATGTCATGGTGATTTGCATGTTGTGACAAAAATTGGCTTTTAAAAAGCTGTAAGAATTGCAAAGTTGATTTGCAGTTGATTTGCAGCTCGAAAACACTAGGCTATGAAATATATTGTAAAATTAATATATTCTAGTATATATGTTACAGGCAGATAGCGAAACCAGGCATTTCGCGAACTGCCTGAAATTTCAAGCAGATAGCGAAATGCACTTAGGGGCATTTGATCCGCCAAGGGGCTAGTACTAAACACTTCGAAACAGTGACTCACCTACGCTTTTTCGCCGTGTTTAGTACTATATATCAAGTATATTTCGCCGTGTTTAGTACTAGCCCTGGCCGATCAAATGCCCTAAGTCATTTCGCTATCTGCCTGAAATTTCAGGCAGTTCAAAATGCCTGGTTTCATATCTGCCTGTAATATATATATACAAATATATATGTATATATTATATTTGTATATATAAATATATCTATATATTTGTGTATATATATATATATATATATATATATATATATATATATATATATATATATATATATATATTATTATTCCTTGTTCTCTTGAGACCTCTTAAAACAATTTCATCAATAAATTTAAAAGCTTCTCTGGCCTACAGACGTTCTTCGAAGTCAATATTCACTGCTACAGATCTCTCCTCATCTCATTCCCCTGCGATAAAGTGTCTTCCATAGACTTTAGCCCGTATCTGCCACTCCTAGGCAAAGTTCTCTCTCTCTCTCTCTCTCTCTCTCTCTCTCTCTCTCTCTCTCTCTCTCTCTCTCTCTCTCTCTCTCATTTAAATTACCTACAGACGCATAAAGAAAACAATGCAGATTATTAATAACCTGTTTTCAGAATTTATTGCTTATTATCCGTTTCGAGAAAGATGGTTCAAGGCATGAACATTACGAACATACGAACAAAGAGTACGGTGAACAAAGAACAGGTCTGTTCTGTACATTGTCTAGGAAAAAAAAACATTCACAATCACGCATGAAGGGTGTGCATAGCATCCCGAACGCTGTCAATGAGTTGTTAATATCTAATTCAATTTGCTACTATTCATAGATCCTATGAATTTTCTGTGGATCTTGTAGGCGTTTTATAGGCGGCGACTTATATGAATACAGCACTTAATCTTAACGTAATATAAATATTGAAAAAGAAAATCTTTGATGTGGCGTTATCATCATTCGAATAATCTTGATCATCTCCCGAGATATGGAGGATACGCATGCGCGTACTGAATCAGCCATTCTCGAAAGCTATCAGGACCAGATGTACCCCAAAAAAGATTCGGATAATCGTATCAATGTGTCGTTGAGAGAATTCGTTAAAGGATTTTCCTTACAAACTGTATTTTTTCCTCTCTCCCTCAGTGTGTGTATGAGAGAGAGAGAGAGAGAGAGAGAGAGAATTGAGAGAGAATAAGAGAGAGAGTGTGTGTGTGTGTGTCTAATTGGCTGTGAATAATGTGTGTGAGAGAGAGAGAGAGAGAGAGAGAGAGAGAGAGAGAGAGAGAGAGAGAGAGAGAGAGAGAGAGAGACTTCGAATACAGGTCTAATTGGTTGTGAATTATTTGTGTGTGTGTATGTGTGTGAGAGAGAGAGAGAGAGAGAGAGAGAGAGAGAGAGAGAGAGAGAGAGAGAGAGCATTTCATGGGCATTTCTCTATATGCAAATGAACACAGTGTGTGCATGCAAAATTAAAGCAAAACCAAAGTAAAGAAACACTTTAATTACAGCTTAATCTCTGGAATATTCCAGCCATGAGCATCATAACGGATATAAGTTATTGAAAACCACACCAGCACAACTTTCCCTCTGTTCTAGACCACAATCACATCACATTCCAATCCCATCAATATTCCAGCGGATTCCAAACGACTGGAATGGAGATGAGTTCATCATTACCACTGTATATATGTATATTCCCTCTGTCAAATTGCATTTATGATACAAGGCATTTAATTCTTCTCTCTCTCTCTCTCTCTCTCTCTCTCTCTCTCTCTCTCTCTCTCTCTCTCTCTCTCTCTTTGAGAAGGTCACGAAATGAGGGTCAATAGTTCGGTATAATATTATCATGGTATCATCGTACGGAGGAACGTGAAACATTTCAGTTCATCATCTTATTATTATTATTATTATTATTATTATTATTATTATTATTATTATTATTATTATTATTATTATTATTATTATTATTTGATGTACAAATTTACCTTCATCTCCTTTTATACCATTAAAAGCTTAAGTTCCCATAAATAAAGCACCAGAATTACATACGTATAAGTCTATTTTCCTCTTAAACTCTCGTTCTCTCTCGGCAGGTGGGACTGGAAGCGTTACGTAACGGAAAACGAAGACCTCTCGCGAGAGCTGTTGAACGACGCATCTGTCTACGCGCTGCACACGTGGAATTTACACACGCAAAACACAAAAGTCGACCTAAGGTCACACCAGCCTTACGCTAGCGCAGCCCGAGTTCTCTGTCCAACCACTGTCAATCACAGCGGTTCCTATTTGTGATTTTAGGATGGGAAGACATAATTTAGGCCAAGCGCTGGAGCCTATGAGGTCGTTCAGCGCTGCAAGCGGAATTGAGTAGAAAGGTTTGAAAGGTGAAACAGGAGAAAAACCTCGCAGTTGCACCGTGAAACAATTGACAGGAGAGTGGAGAAAGAAAGATATGAGAAAGAGAATATGAAAGGAGGTACAGTAATATGTGTGATTTTGGACGACTTATTTAGGAAGACTTTTGCACGGACGGGAGAAAGTCGTTAAGTCGTTTCATGTTTGATGAGGCAACAAGAGTTCACGCGCCATCTATTGGGCTGTTGACGAATGATCTGCAATACGAATGTCATACTCGCCTCAGGATGATATAGGACTTCCGAAACTCGTCATTATTTTGTTAGGGTTAAATTTCTCTCTATGAGAGAAAGCAATATTATTCCATTCTGTATTTGAATTTTTTGAATCATGAGAGATAATATTCAAAATGATTTAGTATTGCTCTTTTCATGCTAATGGTGAAACTCACCGACCAGATGTTGAAGAATCCAGTTTACGGTTTCTTTTCGTGTTTGAATTTTTGTAAAAAAAAATTTGTATAAAGCATCAACATATACTGTTAATGAAGAACAAATATAATTGATAAACAGATAACACTTTAGCAAGCATACACACACACACACGGATATATATATATATATATATATATATATATATATATATATATATATATATATATATATATATATATATATATACACATATAAAACAGAGGCTGGAGAAATGACCAACATAATGCCCTCGCTTAGTCTAGGTGGAATGGGAAACACATGAAGCTCAACCTCTTAAAGGAGAAACGTTAACGACTAAAACCAAGACAGGGCAACATTAGTAACTGTAACGAGACAGAGAGACATCACCGATTAAAACGAGACAGAGAAACATCACCAATTAAAACGAGACGGAGAAACATTACCAACTGAAACGGGACAGAGAGACATCACCAATTAAAACGAGACACAGAAACATTACCAACTGAAACGGGACAGAGAAACATTACCAGTTTTAACGAGACAGACAGACATCACCGATCAAAACGAGACAGAGAAACATTACCAACTGAAACGGGACAGAGAAACATTACCAGTTTTAACGAGACAGGGAGACATCACCAATTAAAACGAGACAGAGAAACATTACCATGGGAACGGAACAGAGGAACATTACCAGTTTTAACGAGACAGAGAGACATTACTAGTTAAAACGGGACAATGAAACATTGCTGGTTGCAACGAGGCAGAAAGTGCTCTGTGCAACACGGAGAAAGAACGTATTGGGGAAAGCTTTTCAGTTATTATTGAGGAGAAAACAAAACGAAAATAAATAAATAAATAAAGCAATGTAAATGTCAGAGTTCTCTTCCCAACCTAGAAGGACTAGACCAAGAAGCAGCGTGCACTTCCTCATGTAGTCTATACACAATCTGCGGGAATATCCACGCAGTAGACCTAATGAGCCCATTGTTATGGCTAATTCACATCCATCCTGTGCATTCGATTGGTGTTGATTTGATTAGGCCTATACTGAATATGGATGACGAAACAACATTCGTTATTGACTGTCCCTTGCTAATTAGCGTCTTCTGATTTGCTCTACGTGGATTCGATGGGCGCCAGATGCTTCGAATGATAGCAATGACTTAAATCATTTTACTCAGAACGTTTGTGCTTTAGGCTAAGTTAATATTATTAATAAGTTTTTCAAACAAAAACGCCTTTACACTTTAGTATGCGAAGAGAACCAATGCGTCTACGTGATGTGATGTAAGAATCTTTGGACGTTTTCACAATAAAATAGTTTCAAAACGAGTGTCTTATCTAATTTCCTAGTACTTGCATAACCTTTGTATCCTTCAAGGTGTCGTCAACACTTGCCCCCTCTCTCTCTCTCTCTCTCTCTCTCTCTCTCTCTCTCTCTCTCTCTCTCTATATATATATATATATATATATATATATATATATATATATATATATATTATATATATAAACTAATAATATATATATAGATAGATAGATTTGATGCTCCAAATTAATAACACTATAGGCCTAAGAGCTTTGTACAGGCATTTGCTGTTTTATCAAAATTTGAACTATTTTTTTTATTAAGGTGGTGTTTTAAATAGTTTAGATACATAAGGAAGAACACACTAAAAAGAGGTTCTCTCTCTCTCTCTCTGGTATATCATTTATCTATTCTCTGTACCGACCTTCCTTCATGAGTATATATCCAATTATCGTATAAAATCTACACATTTTCTATAACATCTGAATATTGAGATTTAACAAAGTTACTAGATTCTAAGATACTTCAATTAATCGACCTTTTGTCGTAATAACTGTCATCTGTTTTGGTAAACTTTAGTTGACATAAGCATTTTTGTCCTGAGAGAAAAAATAAAAAGATTTCTGATAGCCGTTTTGTATCAATCACAATATATCTCGCATTTCTTGTTGAAATAACACAAATAACAATAATTTTCAGTTTTGAAAAACAAATCACTCATTTTCGATGAGTTTTACTTAATAAAATTATTATTATTATTATTATGAAAATTGAAGAGAAATTCAACACACGCAGAACGAGCAAATTCACTCTTGCTTTTTGTTTTTATTTTGGTACGCGATCCCATAAGCAGCTTGTCTAGATTTGCTTTCCAATATTTAACACATTTTCCATTTGGATCAATACGCAGACGCAGCCAACCTTAAAGTTGACCGATTTATTTTGATAATACATGAAAGACTCTCTGAGGTCACGTATGGAGTGAAGCCGATTTTTTATTTTTTTTTTTCTACGAAATTTTACTCTCATGTGACTTTTCAATGAATCCTAATGTGCAGATGGATGTAATTTATGTAGAGAGAGAGAGAGAGAGAGAGAGAGAGATAGGCCGAGGCTTCTCATTTTACATCAAATTTTACTCTCACGTGACTTTTCAATGATTCTTAATGCGTAGTAGGATGTAATTTATGAAGAGAGAGAGAGAGATAAATAATGGAACCGCATCTTGATGCGCAGCTGCAACGCGCATGCCCAACATCTGCCCGGTAAAGGAAAAGTGTTTTTCGAAATGTTAATGGGTCTATGTATGTAATTCATCTAGAGAGAGAGAGAGAGAGAGAGAGAGAGAGAGAGAGAGAGAGATAATGAACGAACAATTTGGTACGCAGCTGCAACACGCATGCTCAGCACCTGACAGGTAATGGGAAAGCGTTTTTTGAAACATATAAGTCGTCCTTGAAAAATCGTTCCAAAATGATCTTGAGTACAACGTCTGCATAATAGTTAATATTCCTAGTCTATGGAAATGGTTCCAGTTAATTTAGTGGATGGAGAATCGTGGAACGATATTCCATCATTATTATCTTTTCAATTTAGGCTTACCGTCTCTACGGCAGTTTTTTTCTTTCTCTTTTGAACGATTAGGCAGTTTTTAATTAACCATCTTTAAAAAGGTTTTTCTGAGGCTTATAACCGTTAAAAAGTCATCTCTGCAATTTAAATTCAAACTATAACAAGAAATTTTCATCAAAATATGAACTATCATTATGATTATTATTATTATTTGTTTACCTCTCCACGTATTTTCATTTAGGCATTTTCAATATAAACTACAATGCCAATCTCTCAATGTTATTAGTAAATATATCCTTATAGTACCATACAGGGTTTTTTCTTCACTAACTCCCTTCAGTGATTTTGTAATTCGTTATAAATATCTAGCAGGTAAAATATTCCCTGTCATTAACAGCCGATCCGTGTGAGAGATGCGGCCGTATACTGGTATATAGGGTGTGACCTTAGCAACGTGAGCTTTAATTAAGTCTATACGTTCAAATTCATTAGACGTTGATAATGACGTTTTCAGTGACTGAAATGCAATAAAATCATTCCCTAAATCATTTGCAAGACGCAGTAACCTAATTGAATTAACCATTCTTCACACACTGTTTGAGGTAGCAGGAGACCGTGACGTCATCACCATTACCGGACAGAATCAAAGATGCAAACCCACTGCGACATCTATCGTGAGATAAAAGAATTAAAAACGATATACGTCGTGCATGTCTCCTCAACATTTCGTTATCTAATATGAAGTGATATGTTTCATAATATATAGTGATGTCTCTTAGTGACAGCAAGAAAATGAAGTTTGGTAGCCTAGGCTAGACCTATGCCCTCAAACTACTTGTTTGATAAGATGCGATATCATTTAAACCTTGTTTTAAGTACAACTCAATCTGGAATATATAAGCATGATTTCTGTATGGCGAAAGTTATTGAATCATCATGCTAAGGAACAATGTGTAGCCTTTAACTTGGAGTGAAAATCTCCCTGCCGAGCTTGTGACCTCAGGCGGCCATATTGCTTTTTTCCCCTTCTCGTTTAATAATTTTAAGAATATGTTATTCCACTGCAAGTGTCCCATTGCAGGTAAGTTAATCAATGCTGCACAATATATTTCAAAATGTTATTCTGACTATCATAAACAAGCAATTTTTACTGTTTTGGGATAAAATGGTTCTTCAAAAGAGGAGACAATAATAAAAATACCCGTAAAACCAATGGGCATAGGCCTAGTGTTTGCATGGCCAAGATTCTTTTCGTTGTTAATACCATCCTTATAGGCTATACATTTTTCCCTTGTATGAAGATTCAATAATTTCTACCACAGATAAATTATCTTTATAATTCGAAAATGACTTGTACTTAGAAATAGGTTTACATGATGGAGCATCTTGCCAAATGAGTATAGTTTGAGGGCCTAGGCCTAGGCTAGGCTAGCAAACCCCATTGTTTTTTGCTATCGCCAATCTATGTGACATATTTGATGATAAATTTAACTAAATTTGTTAAATATATAAAGAATATAACTACTTTTCACCTTGAAAAGAATGATGTTAGTTTATCTACGGTTTGTTTACGTCGACCTAAAATACTCTCGCTGTCACATGTTTTCAAAGACGAGGCTTGTTTACATAAACAATAACCTATAGACCTACTTATCACTAACCATATCTTATAACTAACAAGGTCTTTTTACTTTATATTATGTGGCATATATAAGATGGATGAAGTTCTGATGAGAAAATTAATATGGGCCATCACAATACAGTGAAAATATAAGATATGTTAATGGAGAAAGTGTGTCTACTACTAACAAGGCACTTATAGGACTAGGCCAATATCATGAGTAAATCTATTTCGGTATACTTCCCTTACCTGTAAAATGTTATTCTGTTTTCCCCTGAAGAATTCCTGCACCCATTTCTGCAATGATAAGCTGCACTTAGGTAGATAATAAACGATAAAAAACAAAACTTAATTCCCCCGATTACCGGGCTTTTCGCGATGGCTCTGCAGCGCCACCCTGGTGGCAGCTCAACAAACTACGTAGTACTATACAATACTGTTACATTACATTCGTATTACAGAAAAAATACATAAACAACAGTAAAGATCAAGTGCTAATTTTTACGAAAGTAGGTATTACACCAAACAGCCCGCTGTCATGTAGAGCTAAATTTATTACTGGGTCGCCTTACAAGGTAAAGGCTCCTTTGACTTTGGGTTCTTCAATAATTCCAGGATTGAGGTTCATATTATTAATTTTGTCAATGCAACATGATTCTATTATCAGTTTGTCTAAAACAAGGCAAGATATTTTAGACAGACTGATAATAGAATTATGTTTCAGTAATAATATGAACCTCAGTCCTGGACTTTATAAGTTCATAATACCATGGAAAACGAAATATTTAAAGAACCAACAGTTTGTAAAAACCAGCAATTAATTTTTACTCTCGTTTCATAATGCTTTTATAAGGCGTATGTAACAGTATTGTACCTTTTCCCATTTCTGTTGCCGTGATTATGTCTTGAAGTGACGCTCTCAGTGAAGAAAAACTTAAGATTATGTTAAAAATTATTTGCAGGAAGCGATACTCTAATTAAATTATCCTTTTCTTCCCGTTTTGTTTAGAGGGTTGCTAAAGATCGTGACGTTATAACCCTTAATGGAGGCGAAGAGGCAAAACCACCGCGATACCTAACGTAAGATAAAAGAATCAGATATACTATACGTCTTGTTACACGTCTCCTCAACGTTTTCTTATCTCTCTCTCTCTCTCTCTCTCTCTCTCTCTCTATGTCCTTTTAAATCGTCTCCATTAAACGTGCGTCCACCTTTATATGTCTTTCTGTGTGCCATTCCGCGCACTCGGTCTAAACTTCCTCTCTCTCTCTCTCTCTCTCTCTCTCTCTCTCTCTCTCTCTCTCTCTCTCTCTCTCTCGTGCTGTCCTTTTAAATCGTCCTCATTAAACCGTAGCTAGTCTTGACTCGGGGGCAATTCAACTCGCTTCACGATTGCCAGTGAATCCGGACCTGACAGCAATATTCAAATCACTCCTCGTTCCATTGCCAAACGGTCCACCGCGC
This sequence comes from Macrobrachium rosenbergii, assembly GCF_040412425.1. Taxonomy (NCBI): domain Eukaryota; kingdom Metazoa; phylum Arthropoda; class Malacostraca; order Decapoda; family Palaemonidae; genus Macrobrachium; species Macrobrachium rosenbergii. Next base: position 12,666,948 of record NC_089776.1, read on the forward strand.
ATGCTCCCATACTCGTGATCCTGGTCATGTTGGTGACCCTGGTCTCCAAGGTCACTGTATGTAAAGGAGAGACCTTGCTGAGTATCACAAAAAGTTGTGACCTCCAAGATGTTGCTTGTTCTCCATACAAATTTCTTGTAGCTAAGATAGTACTAACGATAACAATTGTTATTTTTATCACTGACTAATTGTCACTGAGCTTACTATATCATTTTTAGATTTATAATAAACAATATAGCTTGAACTTACAATGGAGGTCATAAGAAATGCAAAATTACAAAAGGTTAATTAAATAAAAAGATAAATACTGATATGTACCAACTATAACGATGGTTTTCAACAACTAAAAAAAATAAGGAAATTCTGAAAATAGTCCAATATTCTTCATTCTAACAGACGAGATCTAATTTAAATGCAATAACGACAATCAATTTTGCATTTGAAATATAGCTAATCATAGATTTCGGGCTTATTAGGGCTCTTAATAAACATTTTATTTATTTGACAATGTATGTTCACTTTATGTTTCTCGAAATCAAATGTTCAACTCCTTTATTTTTGTATAGTAGACTACAATATACAGTAAGTAGGTACACTTTACTTAAAAACTAAACGTTACAAAACTTTCATTAATGCACCAGTCATGAGAGGAGTTACTGTTCTAATATACTCTTCTAATGTACAAAAATATCCAAATACTCAAACTTTTTTCACGGTGATCGATCGCCATGAGAGCATCAATGGTCTAATGCTGCTCTGTTGCCAATCGACTTCAGTGATGTGCAGTTCCGTAAGCTAACAAAAACACCTATTCGCTCTCCTCTCTCTCTCTCTCTCTCTCTCTCTCTCTCTCTCTCTCTGAGAAACGTCATGGGTCTAATGCTGCCCTATTGCCAATCGACTTTACTGATCAACAGTTACGTGCGCTAACAAGATACCTAGTCTCTCTCTCTCTCTCTCTCTCTCTCTCTCTCTCTCTCTCTTTACGTTAAAAAAAGATCAGGTCTTACAGTTAATCCTTATACGAGGCAAAAGTCGGTAAGAGATTACGGGATGAACTGGAAGTCGGGTGGGGTGGTAGGGACATTGGGGAAGGAGGTGAGGAATTTGCTCAGAACCTGCCTCACTAGTATTGCCATAGGCAGATCTACGTATATTTGTTATCTTAACGAATACTATGTACACTAACTCCAGTATTAATTTTGTAACGTTAACGTTTAACAGAAGTTAGATTAATGTACTCATTAATAAGAAAATGTTCTGATTATTTTACGAAACAGAAATTTAATTCGATAAACAAGATAATGAGCAAAAGAACCTCAAGGTTAAGGACAGCAGGTTATGGAGGTGGGTTAGATGGGCAGAGAGAGAGAGAGAGAGAGAGAGAGAGAGAGAGAGAGATTGCTTATAGGTCTTTAAAAGGATCTTTGCTGATGTGCATCACTGCCTGAAAACCTTTACATTTTTTTTTCAATCAAGTCTCCATTGTCCAATGAACAATAATAATATTATTAATAACCTTAACTGTCACTTAAATTTCATATTTCTGGACCGAACTTTTGTTTACTTCCTCCTATTTATGGTAGTGGCTCTCTCTTTCTCTCTCTCTCTCTCTCTCTCTCTCTCCAAATAAATACTCCCCTTAAAAAGAGATCAGTAATTGCCAAGATGCTTTAAGGTAAAACAGTATGAGTCAACCTCACTGATAAAAAAAAGAGAGAAAAAAAGATAGCCTTTAAAACGCAGTGGGTTGAGATTTTGGTATGAAAATTGCTAATTATTTCTGCCCACCTGCCACAGAGATTCTTATCTATGTCTCCATGTGCAACAGTAAGCTTTCAATTCTAAGTAAGACAAGGGAAAATATACCTAACGTAAATTTGAACTGATATTTGCTTGCATCTTATGACACTCAAGTTTATTCACCCAAAATTGTATGGACTAAGAATTATAGAAATTTCATACGACTAAGTCAGTTGAATCATGAATAACTGACGAACAGTAAAATCTACAATCTATTAGCACGATTACCTATTTCAGTATTTGTCTATCTTCTCGATGACTCTCCATAATAACACCTGATAGTTATTCGTGCTGCCTAGTCAAATAAACAGTGAATTCTTCCAATTTACTGATGCTCATGTCAAAACCCCATGAGCAGGGAACTTGTTAAACCACTAGACTTAAATGACGCCGTGTTATCATACATCTCCGCCTATCAATTTCATTATTATGACGATTTTTGCTAAGATGCTGCCTTCTCAGACGTGATGCATTTTGTTGATCAGTCCCTTAAATTGGATGGTAAATGTAAAGTGGAGTTTGTCTCAGGTTAGTGATTATCTGGAATTATAGTCATAGTATGTTTTGAATATTCAAGAGTAAGCTGTAGTACCATAGTACCATATGGGGCTTTTGTTACTTATCAGAAAGCTGGACCCCTCAAAGCATCTGGTAAGTTAATGAGCTTCTGTGCTTAATATTTTTTACTGAACCATACTATGTAATAACCCTTTAAGTAGCGTAGTTCCATATGCACCTTCTTCTTCAACTCTAGTTTTTTTTTTTATTTTGAGGACTTGTGAATACAGAGTGTATATATATATATATATATATATATATATATATATATATATATATATATATATATATATATATATATATATATATATATATATATACATACATATATAAATGTGATAAAGTCACATCGATGACATTTGATGACGTAACGCCAGTTGGATGGATACATCAATAAATCGTGATGAATGTATCGCTGACAAACGTCAGATGTTTTAAGTGTATTCTGATTATCAGATCACATTAGATACTTATAGGCTACTTCATGAGTTATGAGCAGATAATTACTGTGATCATTGATCGTGATTAATAGATGACATAAGCAAATTGGGTCAAGTTTTTTTTTTTTTTGCTAGTGAGCATTTGCGTATAGGCCTAATGCAAAGCTGTTCGGAGATTTTTGTTTATCTTTTTGGTGAATCGGTTAGTGGAGAATAATGCAATTATTATTAAAGATAACTGATCCTTTTTAAATAAAGAAATCTTAAGTAGCACTGATTATAACGAAACTAAGATATGTCATCGTTAGCTTGAGGCTAACTCAAATCGGCATTGGCCAACTCCATGACTGCTTCATTACACCGCATTTAAGATAAGTGTCTTGTTAAAGTGGTATTCATTGCCATAATTACGATGAAATAGCGCCGTAATTACCACGTGTATTAGAATCACTTCATCTAAATCCATTTCAGGTATCAGTCTCAATTGCTTAGTGACATTCGACATTCGACGTTCTTAGGGTCGCCGAGTTGGCGTAAGGCTAGCCAGATCTGTAACAGTAACAATAACTTGGTTTCTCTGGTACTGAGAATGGTAATTATTCTCAAATACAGCAAGTAATTCATACTGAATTCCTTCTTGTATTCTGTTCGTTCGAGCCATTTGCAATCATCGGTCTAGGGGAATTTTACCGAATTCTAAGCATTTAACTGAAAAGAATAGGGTTTTTCTTGTTTTAATTCGGTGTATAAGAATAGAAGGGTTTACAGTATATCAAATAAACGTTTACTCCTTTGTCTTTTTCCTGTCTTTTACGGTTTTTGGTATGTAAAAACCAAAGCTAAAAGTATATTCACACAAATATCGATTGGCCAAGTTGCATTTGTAGACGATTATATTAATTCTAACGATTCTTGAGATGACCTTCCTTTCTTGAATTAACCATCTTAATTTCTCAGTCACTGCATAAAGTGTTAAAATTCAGCTTGAAAACTTCTGAAATGCTAAAAACTTCCATATTTTCATCTGCTGACTGTTGGAACCATATTTCTAAACCAGTGTCGTCTCCTTTACTGAGCATATCGGGTTAATGACCTCTAATCACAATCGGGTAGCTCGCATTTACCGCAATGGCCTTCGCTGACCCCCTAATGCCCTCGGTAACAACAGCTGCGGTTAAATTGTATGTCATTTTGGCTCTCATCAGCGGTAACGGGCTATTGCTCAAATGCGCTCCATGGCAATTAAGAATGAGTGTCATCCATCATGGGAGTCTCTAGTTAGGATGACTTTGCGTAAGAGCTGCCATAATTTTATCTTCAAATCATATCAATTAGAAGAATATTACAGCAATGCATATGACATACGTCGTAAAATTATATACATCAATTAATATGGTAATGTATATGCCATACGTTGTAAAATGATATACATCAATTAATATTCTTTCAACGGGTCTAGACGTTCAGTAGTACTATGTCGTTGTAGAGTTAGCTGGCTTCATGCTTATAGCACGGGCTCTTGCTCTTAGTAGTTACAAAACGCGTTTTCTCATCGAAGTCTCGACTTTCTTATATAAATAAACGGAAGTTATTTGCGTCCTGTTATTGCATTTGCAAAAACGAAATCATACAGACCATTTTCTATTGTCCCGCCTGCATTTTCCCGAGATGTAACCGAGTACCGAGACCTTTCCTTGAAAAAAGCGGGACGCCATATCGTAAAAAACTAACCATATCTCTTGACAATAATCTCATTATGTTTCCCACATCCAACATGCTCTGGACTCTGAAATCTAACTTAGCTTAACCCAACCTAACCTGACCTAACCTGGGGCATAGCAAAAATCCGGGGTTGGTGCGATACTAGCGTACATCTCAGGCATTTGCGTCCCGCGTTTATAGAAGAACATGTAAGACCTCCAGGAATATTAGATCATATGATTGCCGTAATTTAATCCTAAGCTCTTTCTGTAATGCGAAGCTATTTTGAGAGGTCCTTTCTTACCTCCTACCTCCCTCCTCTCCTCATCATAAAGGAATGTTTGTACAGAATTTATACATCTTTTCTCAATGGTTTACGAGTTCTGGAGTCTGCTCGTATCCTTAATTCTCGTTCAGTGGTGATATCAGCTCTAACTTCCCATTAACAAAAATAATTTTACCTGAACAAATAATAAGGATTTCTTGTTCTTTACCACTCAGTTATTTAATTAAGAGAATTCAGGGCGCTGAAGACTTAGTTCTATATGGTGGGACTATAATTATATATGCATTATTATCCATAATTATGTGTATATCATTATGCATAATTATGTGTACTATTATCCATAATTGTGTATATTATTATGTGAAATTTCATAAAGAATTATATGTATGCATAATTTTATGTATAATTTCATGTATAATTAAATGTATGTACAATTTCATATATACTTATGTGTATGTATAACTTTATACATAATTATATGTATGTATAATTTCATGTATAATTAAATGTAGTATGATTTTATGTATAATTCTAAACCGAAAATTGAATTATTTTATGGTACGGAATCGAAATGAATGTGCATATACATACACACATATATATGTACACATATATATAATATACATATAATATATATATACGTATATATGTATATATACATATTGATTTTGCCTACTTTCCACAAAATCATTCAATATTCAATTTAAAATCGCCTGAAATATCACTTTTTACCCATCTGCATCAGATTCACCATTCTGGAATCTCAAAAAAGACTTTTTTTCCCAAATTTCCACGAGAATCAGAGTTTCCTTAAAACTCAGTGACATTCCTCGTTTATCGGACCTGTATATTTTTTTTTCTCTCTCCAGTGGAGGACGTAGAGACCTTCATTTGCATATTTGCTGATCTTTCTCGCTCTAGATGACGTGGGGGGGGGATGGTGACCTTATTTCGACGTTCCAAGGGGAATATTTTTTTAAATGAGAGTAGTAAATACAACGTTACAGAAGTCTTCCTTTTTTTTTATTTTCCAGTGTGGCCGTTTTCTGAAATCCCGCCAGAGTTCACAGTGACGTGATCACTTTCGAAATTACACTTTTACTGGGATTCTTATCTTGAAGGGTATCACAGAATTCATCATTTTACCAAATTTATTCTGTCTGGTTTTACCAGATACGGCTTATTTTTGTTATCATCACCAGGCACTCTTTCTACGAGTGACCTATGAAAATTGGAGTTTAGAAGTTCAAAATATTATTCTGGGATCTTCTCGACTATTGAGTCTAAAATATTTTTGAAAGAACATATTCCCAGTTTTTCTTGGCAAAGGAAAAAACTGATTTCTCCTTTTTACGTTGAATTTTTCGATTTATCTTGAACAGTATTCTCACTTGAAATTTTTATTTCTTGAATTTTCTGCGCTGGAGAATCTTTTTCTTATTTATTAAAAATAGATAAACATCTGTGTGTATTGTCTTGGAACTGTCTATACTGGATGAATCTTTTGCTATATATATATAATATATATATATATATATATATATATATATATATATATATATATATATTATGTATGACTGATTCACAATTTTGGAACGTGATGAATGTATAAATAAAGGCAAATGCCACTATATAAATGAAACAATGGAGTGGTTGCTAGGCCTTTCGACTCACGGTCCTTTACTATATAAAGGCCTAGGCCTAGCAACCACTCCGTTGTTTCATTTTTCCTTCGTGGCATTTGCCCATATATATATATAGATATATATATATATATATATATATATATATATATATATATATAATCTGTTAAATTCTAAGCACATGTAACAAAGGAAATACTCCTATGCCTTTCACCAACTGAGGTATCCGCAATCATTAAGTAAACAAGGCAGCCTTGCATATTGTTTTTCTAGAGCTATATACTTTTGCTGAGACTAAACGAGCCTCCTGTGTGGTTTTTCCTGAAGATTTTCTTCCTCAACCGTTTGTGTTGTAACCTAGATTTTCTACGTCGTAACAAGTCCCAAGCTAACTGTACCTTTAGAAATGTTTGTATTCTTGTTTATTAACAATTCATATCACATAGTTGCCAACATATTTCATACTGAGTGTTCTCATACGCACTAGGCCTAGATAAATTTCACGCTCGTTTCGTAGAAAGAGGTGCCATTAGCGCTCCTTTCCTCTGGGAGTTGGCGGGAACTGTAGACCTATTCCCCTGTTTTGTTTTTATCGCTGCGAAATTTAAATACGGTACATTTGCTTTAGGGAAGAGTCGTTCTCTATCTGGAAATATTTTATGCTCTGTTTCATGCGAGGCGGTAGCCCAGGGCATATAATGTTTTTTGGCCGAAGCTCTTGTATTTTGGTAGTGAAGCGATGGTCTGGTTGCAATATATGGAGAAATTTTCTGTGTTCATTTTTCCAGATGAATTCTGGACCATTTGTATACATATCTATCTATCTATCTGTCTATCTATCTATCTATCTACCTCTGTATGCATGTATGTATGTGTATATGAGTATGTGTGTGTCTATGTACTACCAATTATTCGATGAGAAAAACTAGAAAAAAGTCTAGAGAGAGAGAGAGAGAGAGAGAGAGAGAGAGAGAGAGAGAGAGAGAGAGAGAGAGAGAGAGAGAGAACTCACCATTCCGTCGACGTTTTTTCCGTGTATTTTTTGGTAAGAGAAAGACGGTGTACAGAGCACCCCATTACTGCAAGAATTGAGCGAGAATGAAGACAGATGTTTACTTTAGGCCTATCCATACATCATCAGAATGGAATCAGCCACACTTCATCTCTGTTGGCTCTGCAAATAAATTCTGTTTGCCAAGAACTAGCAACAGTAAAGGAAGGTGGCGAGCAGAGAGATCTCTGAAAACATTAGTGATTACTTAAGCGCTCTGAAAAACCAAGAGAGAGAGGAATTCGATGCTTTCCTCATAAGTGTGTGTGATCTTCGAGTTTCAAAGAGGTAGCAGAAGACTCCGAGTCACCAAAAACTTCTTTTCAGTCTCAAAAAACATTATGCAGGTCTGAAGATTTTAGTCTCACGATATGTTGGTTTGAAGATTTTAGTCTCAAAGATATGTTGGTCTAAATATTTTAGTCTCACGATATGCTGGTCTGAAGATTTTAGTCTCAATGATATATTGGTCTAAATATTTTAGTCTCACGATATGTTGGTCTAAAGATTTTAGTCTCAATGATATGTTGGTCTAAATATTTTAGTCTCAACGATATGCTGGTCTGAAGATTTTAGTCTCAATGATATGTTGGTCTAAATATTTTAGTCTCACGATATGTTGGTCTAAAGATTTTAGTCTCAATGATATGTTGGTCTAAATATTTTAGTCTCACGATATGTTGGTCTAAATATTTTAGTCTCAATGATATGTTGGTCTAAAGATTTTAGTCTCACGATCTTGAATCGACATATCTCCAGGGCTTACAGAAGTTATATACTTTTTCCTCCTTACTTTTCCCCAAATGTACGAAACCGTAAGTTGTGATAACATAAGCATGGGAGTAAAATCACTGTACTATTTTCTCATAATTTCAATATTTATACTTACAAGCAGCCTATAGGCCACGTTGAAAGAATATTTGTCCTTCATCAAACGATTTCCCTATCAATGAAATATAACGATTGCTTTCGTTTTACCAGTGCCGTCACAATTTCTAGGGTCACATATCGAAATTCTAGTGATAATAACAAATATTTAAAGGAATATCTGATCTTAACGTATGATCTTAACATTTTTAACTATGCGGTCGAATTCTGTAAACATGTCTTTTGCAAGTGTATTGACAACGTCATATAATCAAACAGAAATTTTGAATTAACCCTTTTTTATTCTACTAAGGAATAACACATAACTTGCGTAATGAGAAATATGCAATTATGATGTGTTTTCATTAATAGTTAAGGCGAATGTGTCAGGAAAAACAACTAAAAAAAAAACTTTTTCCGCCGTTTCCTGATATCGACGGCTGAGCAAAGACTGCTAACGTCACTGGTCTCGAACGCCCACCCTTTCAACGGCTCGCCCTGAAGTCTCGGGTGGGTGGGTGCGTGTTTGTGAGTGTGTGTGTGTGCGTGTGTGTGTGGGTGGGTGGGTGGGTGGGTGGGTGCGTGCGTGTTTATGTGTTAATCATTGTTTTAACCTTCGTTGTTAGAAGCCTCAGACGTAACCTTTGCTACTGAAAACAAAGAGAGTATGTTTACTACTTTTAAAATGTATCCTCACTTATATGGCAACATTTGGACTACTTCGAACGGGAAAAGTTTAGCTGAAATGAACAAACGTTCGATTGACAGATTTATTTCAGTTAGAACTGCTACTTTAGGCGCATGTCATCTACACGAATCTAGATTACATTTATATTTGTAAGTACCGTAAAAATACTGCATACATCGCTAGCTTAAATGTAAAAGAATCACTGTTTTTAATTCTAAATCTGAGTTAACACCCATTCAGACTTTAAATGAAGTAATCTGTCTTTATCTTTTACCTCGTATTCAAAATACTTAGCAGCATTAATTAAAATTAAGATATAAATTGCTATTCGTTGTATGCTGTAAAAGATGAACATACTAACTGTGAACTAGACCAAGCTAACTAGTGTTAGCGTAAGTTGGTAGGGAAGTTTGATAAATTTAATTATTTATTTACAACTTGAAATCAAAAGCTAAAAGTGATAAGCTTATCTGAAAAAAAGCGTCAAGAAATCAAGATGCTAAGAGTTATTATTATTATTATTATTATTATTATTATTATTATTATTATTTTTATTATTATTATTATTATTATTTTTTATTATTATTATTATTATTATTATTATTATTATTATTATTATTATTATTTTTATTATTATTATTATTATTATTTTTATTATTATTATTATTATTATTATTATTATTATTATTATTTAATGGATGAATAAGAATTATTACCAAAAAGTTTATAATCAGTGAAAGGTTCCGGCGGATTATAAAGACGCTAACGGTAGATTCTAAATATGTTATGGTACTTAACAATACTTTGAACGTTGCTCTCTCCTTAGCAATGAGGAATGAAAAAGGTGATATATATTGTTTTATTCTCCATAACTGGTTTCCTTATATATCCACTATTATCTAAGTTAAATAATCCCTACTTAAATGCCTGTTATACTGTTTTATCGCCCGTCGCAGGGAAAATCCACCAGAGCGTGACTCCTGACTACAGGCGGAAAAAATATAATCGGTTCACAGACATGGCGATAAAAAGCGGGCTAATTACTGAACAGGGTATCGGAAAAAATGGATCACGGTTCGATTAGATATTTTTAGGCTTTGTGCTGGACAATTTCATTCATTTTCCTTTTTTTTTCGTATTTTGTTTTCTGATGGTTGCTTTGAAGAAATTCCTGGTGCAGTTAAAAGGATAGAATTATAAGTCCTTACTGATGTACGTTTACTTATATATATATATATATATATATATATATATATATATATATATATATATATATATATATATATATATATATATATATATATATATATATATACTGTATATATATATATATATATATATATATATGTATATTATATATACATATATCATATGTGTGTATATATATGGTTGGTGAAAGCTCATATTAAGCACCGCTGCCCACCACTGGTTAAAACCAAATACATCGGCCAATGAAAAGCAAGAAAAAAAACTTCAGTGGTATTAAATGCAGATATTTACCGTCAGCTCAAAAAAAAAAAAAGGATTATGTATTTTTTCACCAGTAAGTCCGATCCAAATTTTTCTTCACAAGAGCCGTTTGGTGAAAGCAGTTCTTATTCTTTCGCATGGCGGTTCAATCCAGCTTCCACGATTCGAATTACGAAATTGTAAAGATTCCTTTTTCTCTTCAAAAGAAATTAAAAATTCTACTTTACTCTTTTTCCTGTCATGATGAAATGCTGCAACAGAATGTTGCAACTTTTCCACAGTCCCTTCTGTTTTCAAAGTCATTAAGCATAGTTTCATCCAGTTTGAACTAAGAAAAAATTAATATAATTTAAATCATAAGTATTAATTAAGTTATAAGCTGTAATCTTTGTCAAAATTACATCACTGTTTGCCTAACTTTAAAATGCAACATTTGTAATATATCAGTTTTAAGCCCACACCTTTCATTATTATTGTAACCGCTACGAGCTTGATGGCGTGCGCTACATTGTGCTGGAGCCTAGCACTGCCCATCATGTCTTCCCTACCCTCACGATCCCCTACTTACCCCGCCCCCACCCGGGCCGGACAAACAGGTTTGCAGGAGGAGGGTGGATGTGTCATGTCTTCCCTACCCTCCCAATCCCCTACCTACCCCGCCCCACCCTCCAAACAGGTTTGCCCCCCCTACACCCGGGGCGGACAAACAAAAAAGATCCACTCGTATTTTATTATTATAGATGTTGAATTAGCCAAGTTAACACATTCCTAAAGAAAATTATTCATCTGTCCATCAAATGCTTTCAGACCAGATTGCACATTGCATACAGTTCTACATTCTTTTCAAACCTGAATTTTGTCTCTGTATACTGTAGTCTAAGCGTTATCAGTAAGGTAATTCATACTTAATTGATTTTATTCCACGGTCACGTGGTCATATTTCGAAGGAAGTATATTCACAAAGATTGAATTTCAAGTCAATGACCCTGGGGCTTGTGCCTTATAAATAGGGGGCTATCGTCTGAATAATAATAATAATAATAATAATAATAATAATAATAATAATAATAATAATCGTGATTGAACGTGGCGTTTGGCTATGATTACAATTAGCATAAGGTAATTAGGCATTTTTTTCAGCCGAAGTGCTTAGGGTGATTTGACTAAAACCGGGCAAATCATATGCTAATCAGAATCTGCACTCGACCTCAAAAAGAATGTCTAAGAAAAAAATATTAAAGAAGGTTTTTTTCTTGAATACAAATTAGCCGAATCATTTCTCTCTCCTTCCGTATCTCATGGTGGCCGGTAATAATGTCAGGAAAAAAAGTCACAGGGGAAAAAAGTCACAATTTTGGCTAGGAAAAAAGTCACAGGAAAAAAGTCACATTAATTTATGGTTGCCGGCAATAAAATCACGGGGGAAAAATTCACATTTCTTGGGTGTTTATTATCTTTATGATATTGACAGTCTTTTGTTTATGTTTAAGCGGAAATCCCCAGTGGGCTTGTACTAAACACGCCGCGAAGGTGGATACATACCGGGTTAAACCTCTTGGGGGGGGGCCACTATCCACAAAAGATTATTTTGACTTTTTTTTCTCGTGACTTTTTTTTCCTGGATTCTGTTTCATTGCTAAGGGAACGAACACGAAAATGGGAATAGAGATGAATAAAAAAAAATGCCAAAACACCTTTTATTTTAATCATTTATTCATGTTTTTATCTACTTTTTTTTTTATAAATTTATGTGTTTTGCTAATAAATGATCTTTCTTTATTTCCTGTTATCTTCTTTTAAATGAACATCATATTTTTTGGAAGCTTTAGTTTCAAGTCAGTGACCTCTGAAGGCTTGTCTTCTGAATAATAATAATAATAATAATAATAATAATAATAATAATAATAATAATAATAATAATAATAATAATAATAATAATAGCTGCACCAGCGGCATTCAGTTTGTATAGAGTTTTCTCTGTTATTAATAATGCAGTAACCTAGAAAAATCAATTATTAGAAAACTAGAGAACACTCTATACAGACTGAATGCCGCCGATGCAGCTATCCTTAACACCACTTGTATAAAAGAGGGACTACTACTACTACTACTACTACTACTACTACTAATAATAATAATAATAATAATAATAATGATGATAATAATAATAATAATAATAATAATAATAATAATAATAATAATAATAATAATAATAATAATAATAATAATAATAATAATAATAATAATAATATCGCTCACACAAAACCCGAGATGAAGGTAGATAACGGGAATTAAAGTATCAAAAATGACCAATGAAAAATCTTATTTTTACGATGTAGCGATAAAGATTCTCAGTAAACATCACAAATTCGCTAGTATGGATGAAAGTAACCGGATCGTCAGTGGATACTTTCTCGATTCCCTGGAAGAGAGAGACGATTGTTTATAGAATGATTATGATATTTCCTCTTAGTTATCATGACGGTGTCATATATAAGAGGAACAGGAAGTTGGGATATTAGGGGGGTGACAGGGTTTGTCTTATAGTGTAAGGTGCATAGCTATTTATCTATCTATGGATATATATATATATATATATATATATATATATATATATATATATATATATATATATACACACATATATTTGTAGAGAGAGAGAGATTGATTGATTCATGGCTAGCAAAACTGGCGTCACAACATCGAGGTTATTGACGCGGCTGAGAGAGAGAGAGAGAGAGAGAGAGAGAGAGAGAGAGAGAGAGAGAGAGAAATGTATTTGCGAGGGGTTGATGGGAATATCCGTGACTTAAGGAAGGGAAGGAGCCCACTGGGAATTTACCAGGTGAAAGTCAATACCACGCCGTTAAATATGTTTACGTTACGTATGAGTCGCCGGGCGGATGAGAAAATTCGTACTGACACTGCAATCAATGAGAGACTGACTCTCTCTCGTTTTGGAAGCAAGCTATTTGATCTCTCATTTTTGGACGACGTGTTTTTAACAGTTCCGGAAATATGTATTCCAAGCATAGGTGGCTGTTTAATATGTATGGATTAGTTGTTAAATTTGAAGATTTTTATTTCTAAAGAGATTTTTTTTGTACTCAGTGACCAGATTCAACAAACTTCAAATTCGTTTAGGCAGATGTGCGTTATTACATTTGGCAGCAGGTGTAAATAATGCACATCTGCTACTTGTTTCAAACTTGAGAACTGAAACTTGAGGCGGCCATTTTTGTGAGGAATGAAATGAAACCCAAAATATTTCGTTGTACGAACCACCCTTTGCCTATTTAGACTCCATCGTTCTATTATTATTATTATTATTATTATTATTATTATTATTATTATTATTATTATTATTATTATTATTATTATTATTATTATTAACATGAACACTATTCATATGGAACAAGCTCATAGAGGCCACTAACTTGAAATTTAAGCTTCCAAAGCATATGGTGTTCATTCAAAATAAGTAACAAAAGGTAATGGGAAATGAAGAAAGAGGAGATCAGCTATTAGCAAAACAGATAAATTAAAAAATCAAAAAATAATTAGATAAAAATGTAAGTAAATTCTTAAAATACAAGAATTGTTGCAGGGTAGTAACGCGTTGCAACCTTTTGCAGGTCTCCCGCTGCCTTCCTTATCCTGCTTGTTCTTAATCTTCCTTCCATCTCCCCTAAAACTTACTTTCAGATTCACGGATCGTCAGCCATTTTATTTCCCGTTGATTTTCGTAACCATCCTCCAGGCATATAATTACTCTCAAAATCTTTCTCTTGCTCAGATTCGTTTTCAACTTGAGGTTCTTTGCAGCGTCCTAACAGCCCCTAGCTGCAACCCCTTGCATTTCTTTTACTGGACTCCCATTCTATTCTCTTTCTTCCATCTTACTTTCCACCCTCTCCTAACAATTGTTTAAACTTTATTTTCAGCTCTGAGTGACCTCATGATCCCCAGCGCTTGGTCTTTTGCCAAGTCAATTAACATTGTTTCATTTGCTAACATCAACCATTCTACCCTGTAACCTTTGTAGCGCCTTTTATCCAACAAACTTTTACTTAACATGAAAGTCATTCCCATCTGTGTACTCTTACACAAGCGTCGGTTTCGTCATGGAAACTTTTAACGAATGTAACACACACACACACACACACACTTGCATTTATATATATATATATATATATATATATATATATATATATATATATATATATATATATATATATATATATATATATATATATATATATATATATATATACACACTATATATATGTACACATTATATATTTATATATATACATATATATGTATGTATGTACTCGTATGTATATATATACAGCATGTATCATCTTCAGATTCTTGCTTGTAAAGGGCTCTACGTTGCCTCTCAAATGAAATGCAACACCTCTATGATAAATGATAAAATATCAGAATCTGGTCAGATAACAGGAAAGACGCGTAAACAATTAGAGAGATATATATTCAAAATCAGACAGTCAGTCGTGTAGCCAAACGAAAATTCAAAACAAGAATGTATTATTCCTTTAATCATATAAAAAAATGCTATTAAACAGAAGAAAAACAGTCACGCGTTTGACTCGCTCTGACTAGTTTCTGAAGAAGGCGAGAGAAGCCCCCAAAATGTTACAAATTGCCGAAAAGAAAGATCGTAAGAAAATAGTGAATAAAAATCAATATTAAAGATAAAGAAAAAAGACTTAAATTATAATAATATGTTCCTGATAATCATGATAGGAAAAAATATCATAAAATATCTAAGGCACAGAATCTATACCTCAAAGATCTGAAATTAATTTATGAAATATAAAGAATAATAAATTACGGTATAACATCTTAATGAAATGTCCTTGACTACCCATGGGTTATACGGTAAACCGAAAAAAACACAAGTGTCTCGGTTGGTAAGCTCGAGTCCAGAGGTCCACAACAGGCTTGCTGTTTACTTCAATACCTTACCTTCACTTAACTGTGCAAGAGCTTGCGGTGGTATAAGGCTAAGACATGCTTAGAGACAGGCAAGAAGAAATTGAAAAGTTATTTATAATGAGAAAATAGCTGATACTAGATAAAATTTTTTCAAGGAAATAATAAAATACTCAACACGCAACGTCTGTCTAGTGGAGTAAATGAACGTCGATAGCGGACATCTAAAAATAAAGTGATGACTGTGCTTGGCGGAGTATATATAAGAAAAACAATAAATGAAAGAAAGAGAGAGAGAGAAAAACAAGTACTTATCCCAGACACGTAAGCAAGATTTTAGAATGAAATCGACACAGTATGCAGACAAGAGCACATTTGTTGATAAAACCTAAACCTAATTAGAAAGAATAGATCTAAAATCATAGTTACATTGAAGCAGAATAAAGGTTCGCTTGAGAACACGGTCAACAAGCCAAGTTGGTATTATTATTGCACCTGTGATTTAGGAAACAGATGTTTAACCCCATTGGGTGTGTTTGATATAGTCAGAATACAAACATAATAAAATAGTTTACAACTTATTGAAATTTAATCTAATTTTGTGTTTTTGCTTTTTAATAACTTAAAAAAAATCGTAAAAACAATTAAGTGACCTAATATTGCTATAAAGTGAATTAAATCGCACTATTTCAGTCAGATTACAAGCCTATAAAAATCGCTAATAAAGCATTAAAATATACTCTATTTTGGCCGTTTTGAATTGTAATACAGTTGAAAATATTATAGAAATGATCAAATGACCTAAAATTGCTAAAAACGTTAACTATATAGCACTCTATGATAAAAATCTATTATAACGAACGCTACCATTCTGCTCCGCCCTCGGCTCGAGCAACTCGTCGGAACGCTGGTTTGTTATTATTGTCACGTCACCCAAGTGTTGTTATTGAAGTTGTCAGAGAAGTTTTGTGTGGGGAACACAGAGGAAAATTCGGTGAGGGAACTTTCTTTCGTGATGTATTGACACCATTTTATATCACTGTCGAAATTGCCTGTTGTATTTTGGAGGCGAAATAACAACTATTTGTTTATAGGCGTACGGGTTAAGTGCACCCATTTGTTTACGATAGTTTAATAGGAAGAATGAGTTCCTTAGTTAGCTTGCATCATTAAGCTAATTAAGTCTAGTCTGACTTGAAAGCTTTACTGTTAGCCTTTGCAATAGGCCAGGCTGTATAATGTTCTAGGCCTCAGTCTAGACTAGGACCAGGCTGTGTTAACCAAAACCAGCTATTTGAAGTTTAGCGTATTTTCCATATTTTGTCATTTTGTGCGTCGCTAATTATTCTTATGGATTCCTAACCACGGGAAATGTAAAATTATATGCAATCATTTAATCAGGCTTAATATTAGGCCAGTAAATTTATGTAGACTGGGCCTACGTAGTCAAACCTCTTACTAAGGCCTGTTGCTATTTTATAGCTCAGTTAGAGGGACTCAGCTATATTTACCAAAATAAAAAGCTGAGGTGCATTTGTACCCTTATATTTATATTGTCTAAATTGAAAGTCATTTGTGAACATACACAGAATTGTAGGTTCAGCTTAATAATAATAATAATAATAATAATAATAATAATAATAATAATAATAATAATAAGCTTTATTTCAGCTGAGGGCCATATACAAGTAATATACAAATATAATACACACAATCTAGATAAGGTAACATGATAAATATAATTATCGGCAGTATCCACACAGTTGCCGAAGAAGTAGAAAATTAGAATTCATAATAATGGTAATGACAGTATTTATATGGAGAATAATAAAAAAAAATGAAAATTATAACAGTAAAAAATACAGAATGCTGATGATTAATTTTCATCTGGGGACCTTAGGGCCTTGCTAAATGGTACGACTGGTAAAGGGGTGAATGCTGAGTGAGGGGTTAGGGCTATTGTATGGCTAATCTGGTCAGGGGTCTACCCCAGCTTGATTTCCCATTCTGACCCAATAGTATAATTGAGGTCAAATTGCTGATTACTACTGTGTCTTGATTACCAACCGAGTTCTTTACTGTCTTTTCTTTGTCTTTACGTTCATCCTCAAGGGGCTAGTACTAAGCACAGAACCCATTTTCCACGTAAACCAGTAGTTGCGAGCTAGTATTCTGTGTAGATGTAAGTAGTAGCTCTGTGGTGGCGATTTCCTTCTAACTTAACTTTTTCTACAGTTTTTTGGTTGCTAGTTATGGATTTACCTTCAATTTTTGTCGCTAGTTATGGATTTACCTTCAATTTTTGTCGCATGAATGTAGTTAACCTGTGATTGACCACAGAACTTCATCCAACACTCTAGGGGACCCAATGGGAAAGCGGGGTTATGGGTATTTTGCCAACAATAAACAAACTCGCCTTTGTTATCAGCAGCCCTAAAACTAGAAAAAACCAGTTTCCAAGGTAAAAACAGGCGCGGAGCTAGTACTTAGAAATACCGTATTCTGCAATTTTAAGAATTCCATGGCCAGTTAAAGATTCACTGACTTCAAATACTTGGTGGTACTGAGGGATGAAATCCTCTTCTACAGCCACAGCACCCAAGGACAGGTTGAGTGAGGTGCAGTTGTACCCTATGCTGGGTTAGCCCGGGTTTGGATTGATAGGCTACTTTTCAATTTGAGTTTAGTGGTGCCCAAAGAAGTTCATAGAGTTTTTTTCAGATATTACTTAACCTATGCAAGTTTGAGATACTCTGGTATCCGAGAAACTATGGTATTGTGGGTCTAAGTGTACGTTATCTGGATGCTGTAACATGGTATTGATTTTATCATATTACAACTTTAACTAAGCCTAAAATATTCTGTGTTTTTAGAATAGTAGGTAATACTATTCTTAGTATTAGAATGAATGTTAACCTTTATGAAGCCTAAATTAATGAGAGATGTTAATGTAATAATCATACCATGGTGTCTTTTTCTAACATGGAATGCAACATCAAATGTCAAAATCTTTATTTACCTGCTGACATCAGCATCATCATTATACAATAATCTTTCAACTATCTGTATCGCCATTATCCGAAACTCAACATTATCTGACAAACCTGGACCACAGGGACTAAGGCCCTAGAAATATATGATATATATATATATATATATATGAATTTTAAAAGATAAAAAAACCGCTCCCAATGGTTGGCAATGCTGTGCAGCCTCAGGAATTCTGCTTACACTCAGACAGGCTGAGAAGGGTTTTTGGGGGGTTGGGGAGACCTCAAGAAGTTTTCATGGTGGAGGATGGGCCGGATGGCTGGGCACCACGGTGGAGGAGGGGAAGTAAGGCTGTGCAGAGGAACTCATTTAGAGAAGGGGCTGTTTTGGAAGGTGGGTGGAGCTGACAACCAGTTTCCCTGGGTGGGATGGGGTGGGGATGCAGTCTTGGATGGGTGGAGATGTAAAAACTGGGTGTGTTACACGTACAGTTTTCATGATAGTCTTTACTCACCAAACAAATTCCATTTTTGGTAGATTGTACAAGGCAAGACTTTCAAACAAGATTACCAGATTCATGGCTGATGTATCAGTTCATAACCATCTCTTAAAATTAACAACCACTTTCCAAACCAAATTTATGGCTTATGTATCCGTTCATAACCATCTCTTATAATTAACAACCACTTTCCAAAGAACTGGCATAAGCAAACGAATCGGGAAACCACTGTTTTGCGATTTTGGGGGATTTTACTTTGACACAAACTGTGTTAGTTTGCCTTTATATACCCGTTTTATATTCATGTACAAAAGTAAAAATAATCATTCCAATACTGTAATCAAATTCGTTTCTTTTAGCAACTAAAAAAGGATTCCCCTAATTCTTTTACTAGTGCAGTAGGCTCAATTAGCTGATTCTGAGAAAGTAAACATTGGTCATTGGTAGTGGCAGACGATTGGTTTTTATACATATTACGATAATGATATAACATGATAATAATAGAGTGTAAATGGATTCATAAGTAAAATACCAGTTTCTTCAATATTACCTTTGTCTTAAATATAGCTGTAATAGCCTATTTGACTTATGCAAATGGATATTGTAGAGTAACAACCAGTCTAGGTCAATAGTTCACACATACACATTCTGTATCTTGTGTATGGCAATACAAGATGGTAACAATAGATAAGAAAGTTGGTGTATAGAAATAAATTAATGGTCATAAAGCCATGGTAGGTACTGGGTGAACACCAATAGGCTACCTACCAACTGAATTGTCATTTATGAGAGAAAAAGGAGGTTACATTTTATTTCAAAAGTTTATTTATGCAGTTTAAAGTGTGGTAGTTATTTATAAGCATATTGAATGTTTACATTTATTTGGTATTTACAAGGTTAGGTGAGGAAGGGTATGGAGTTACCCTTGAACACCCCTAGATTTTCTCTTGTCCTTATTCGGATTTCTCCATTATCCGTTGGGCCCTTGGCTCTATTAATCCGGATAATTGAAGGAATCCTATCATCATTCACGTTAATTAATTAAGGCCCTCACATAGCACATCAACAGGGCCCACTTATTTTCAATTAGGCTACTATATATAGTTTACTGTACTGTACTTGGATATCTTGTTCTTCTGTTTCATAAAAAATATTTAATATGTAATTGTTTCTTTACATTCTTCATGAATACCTCCAAGTTTTCACATTTTTTTAGTTTTTGGAGCAACTTGTGAAAATGTTTTATTCCTCTCTGTCACAACTCACCATGCATGTGCTGAGCATATTTTTAATACATATCCATTCTTCACTGAACTTCATGGAAGACTGTGGTCAACATTAGGTGACATTTAGATGGGAGAAAAATCTGCCTGCTTCCTAATTAACTACACAACAGAATAGTAGATTATTAACAAAATATGTTAACACAACATCAGAGAAAAAAGTCCGACTGATTGATAAACAGGCAGTGTTGCAATTAAGTTAGCCAATTTAATATGGCTCCTCCAGGAAATCATTAGGGTAAATATCAGACTCAAATTAATTTAATTAATAAGCAGGGGAAAAATATTGTAACCAAACAGTGAATTCACAAACCTGCTTCCCAGCATTTATTCATTTAAGTCCTGCAGTACAATATGAACAAGGAAGCACAGTACCATACTGTTGTACAGTGCTCATAAGATATTTTCTTCCACACTGATAAGACAGTGGAATTGTATGTTATTGGACCTACCATACATTTCTTTGGACAGCTGCACCTGAACTAAATACAGTACCTATTTAGTTTTGAGCAGCAAATGTGCGTGTAAAGCCCAAAAATTTATGCACGTACTGGTTCCATTTCAGTGTTTGATGAAAAAGAAGACAAAGAATTCTGGTAACTTTAGTCAAAATTTGGAAAGAATCAAAGTTATCACTGCATGTACCCTTAAAACATTTCTTATTCAGTGATATTTTGAGCATTATTGATACAACTGTGGGTATATGTGGTGTATAGACTACATGGGGATACTTTTATAGATATTGGAGGACCTTGCTGTCAGTGCCTTGCACAGTACAGTACATATATTTGAGGATAAGCGTTTCTTGGCTAATTTTGTAGTCGTAATCTGAGACCTTCAAAATAACACGTGAGCAACTCATTTTCTGTAGGATGTTTTGTTAACAATCACTTTAAGTGTTAAAATTCTTTATTTCTCTGTTACAGATAAATTTGCAATGATGCAGGAGGACAGCAATGGGGATTTTGAAATTGTTGATAAGAAAATGGCAGGTCTGCTTACACCAGGTGGGTCTTGTTAATGTTTCACTGAAAGTTCATAGGACTGTTCTGCATTTACAAGTACGTCATGTCAGTGGTCGTTTTTTATTCTTTTTTTATTGGGTACCTGTACTGTACCTGTCATGGCTTTCATTTCTCTAAGTGCTGCAGCATTGCTTCACATAACTAGCTTTGTTGTAGCTGTGTGTAAGTTTAATATCTGTTGTTGAAATATTAGTATAACAAGAAATTCTTGGAAAGATAAAGTTGGACAATAACTCTTTTAGGCTGTAGCTCTTCAAAAGGTGTCATAATGCTTGTAACTGAAGGTCAGCACTTAGGCCACAAGTGATGATACTAATGGATTTAATGCCGAGAGCAACCAGATTTGCTGAACAGCAGCACCAATATGAAGAAAATATGCCTCGCTGTCGAACTTCTCAGTTCCAGAGGTCCTTTATTCCTTGTACCGTTGGACTGTGGAACAGTCTCCCTTAAGATGTTGTGCGGTTGGAATCTCAAGAGTTCAAGGGAAGATGCAATACATTACTACATGAAGTAATGTCTAAATCTCACTACATGAGGTGCGCTGATGGCACTAGCCCCCATACAATAGTGTATAACACAGTGACTAAGAACCAGGAAGTTATATATAATGAATCTAGAAGGAAGGAAAAGAAGTAAAATCCTGATGAGATGGAGGAAAGGATCCTAGCAAAATTGTAGCATAGTCGAAACAAATACTAATTAGCTAGTCAGATGAGTAGCAAGACCCATAAGAGATTGCAGGAAGAAATTTTGCAAGTGCCTGAGATAGGGAACATTGTTTGCCTAAGGCACTCTTTGATGTAAGTTACATCATTGGGCAGGATGTCTGACCCCATGAAGTAAAATCCCAACCTAAAAAGGTGATGATAATGTTGAATGAGACTGGTAGGAGGAGATGCTATTTGGCAGTGCTTGAGTAAAGCAAATTGTGAATTGACAATACCCTCTAGGTCCACACCAACTTGGGTATATGTTGTGCAGAGCACTGTAGATGGTACTAAAGATTCTTTACTGTTTCTGTACTATCCCCAATCCATTGCTTTTTAACTTTTATTTTTCACCCATTCCAGTTTGTCATTCCCCGATCTGTGTGTCCAACTAGAACTTCATTTTGCTAGAATTTAAAAACATTCTTTGGGGAAGCCCTCCTAGTATCTGGAAGTGGGATTTGATGGCTTCAGTTAACTAAATAATAATGATGGAAAGTTACACAAAGTTTATCTAATACTGTGCATTTCTTTCGCATCTCCTTTATGGTTATAATTTTCATTAGGTAATTTAGCCAGACCACCGAGTTGAAATACAGTACATAACTCTCATAGAGTTGGCCATCCCCTTTGTTGTTGGAGGTATCCTTTTGGGTCACCATTCAACTTATATCCATTGTTGTTGTGCTGTTGTGATGCTTCTGAAGATATTACATTAATATCTCTATAAAGTAGGTAACAACTTATGTCATAGGCATCTAATTGATTTGTGCCTAAATTTATTCATTGTGGTCATCTGTAAGTCCATCATTACCCTGTACATTATATTTTATGTTGTGCATTTAGGAATACAATACAGTACTGTATTTGTGGATGATTTTTTTTTTTTGCACAGAGAACAGTATTTTGAATTTAAGTCAAGATCTGCATTCCAAAATCTGAGAATTATGTAGCATATATGTACAGTATTAGCTCTCACTTTGTTCATAACAGTATTTTTTATACGACGTTTATAAAACTGATTATTCACAGATTTAAGTTGTAACCTATTCAGATATTTAAAAGGCATCACAAACAAAATACACACACACATGCACACACTCACAAACTGTTTTGCCATTTAGCGTGCGTCATGAAGAGTGGTATCAAGGGTGCATCTATTAGCTTTTTTCCTTCACTTTTTGTGTTTCTCTTTCAGAGTTGATTTTTTTACATTTTGTAGAACAGTTATTAGTTGTGTTATATAGCATTTCTAAAATTACACATAAACTCAGATGGGTTACTCACTACGCAAGGCAGACAAGCAGTATATTCAAGTTGATGGTAATGTCAAGGGAACTTGTAATCATAAAATGTGTACGAATAAAGAAAATAATAGCACTGTTGAATACTGTGTTGAATACTGTGTAAAAGATGACTTAGTCACCCTGGAAAAAGCTGTAAAATCTCACTAATACACCCTTTAGCCATCTGAACTTATGATTGTCGATGAAAAGTGGTACTACATCCTTGTTATTTAGCATATGTTTTACCAGTGCAGCACTGTGTATTTCAGTTGTGTATGATGTGCTGTGTCGTACATGGATTATATATGTATTTGCACTGGTTCAAGCAGAAAATATTCATTCAGATCAATGTCGGAGGATATTTAGTTTCTCACCTTGGCAATGAGTATTTAACTGGTGCATAATTTTGCTAAATTATTTTTCAAAGTACATTTAAGCAAAACTGAGTTAGGACATAGCAAATCCATGCAAGGGGCAGGTTGTCTGTACTGATGTGTGTTTAGAGAAACTGCTTACGTAAAATCTCATATACAAAACTTTAGATTCATTGTGTTCCTTTTGACAGACTTGTTACCACAGTAAGCTGAGTGTTTGTGTTAAGACATAATAGATTTCATCGCCACAATTCACGGAACTGAAAAGGGAAATATTTTTGCATGGAAAGGTATTCTTGTTGCATTAGAATTGCAGAGATGATCTCAAAAATTATTTGTAACCTGAAAATTTTAAATGTAGTTGAAAAAATGTTTAATGAACTTTAAACCCTCAGAGAAACTACTTTGATAAGTGACTAAAGTGTCACTATAATGTCTTTTCAGAATTTGGATATTTTATTATATTAGCAACAGTTATCAATTGTGCCTTCAAATGAGCCCGCATGTGTCTCTTAATAATGTTAGAGGCTTCACGATAATTCTTAGGTAACAGGATCACTTTTGCGTTTGTGAGGCTTCTTTGCCCCAGCTTCTCAGGCTTGACTTGATACAGAAGCATCTAGAAGGTTGTCGGTGTGTGTTTGTGTATGTGTGTCCTTCCTGTGAAAGTAATTTGCTATGTCTTATTTTGCATTTTTCCAGTCAAATTACTCATTTTCTTCTTACTTCACAAAAGTGCTCCTTTTGTCAGTGATAACGATACATTTAAGAAGCCACGCTTTTGAAAATCTTAAGTTGAGACCATTATTTTGTATACCTTACTGCAGGAAATGGCTTACACTTAATTCAGTTAATGTGTACTCTGTGGTGTACTGTGTGTGCAGTGTTTTAAATGCTTATATGGATGTGTTTTTATCATACTTCATCACAGTGTAATTAGATAAGGAGTTAGAAGTGTTATGGTACAATCCATTAAATAAAACTTCAGTCTCTAGTACTGTCCATTGCTCTCAGGTGTTGATAATTTTTTTTAAAAGGTGCCTAGTTTGTTGGTCAGTAGCTTTTTATGATAAAGTATTAAAACACTCCACTTACACTATATATTTTTAAATGTTTAGCGATCTGTGTTTAACTAGAAAACTTTAATTCAGGTGTACTCTACACATTGTTACTCTGTAATGACACTTTCTCTTGTACCTGATTAACAAAAGTAGGGTGGATATGATAATTTGTTGGTTATTGAATGTAACTCAATTTTGCCAATATTTCTTTTTTAAATGTATCGAAATTTATGTGAATAAGAACCAAATTTGGGCATTTTTTCTCAAAGTTGAAACTTAGTGCCACTGGTTTTGAATTGAGGTGATATAGTCTCTGCCTGTTTGCTAATTATGGAGTTTGGATTTTATACACCTGTTAGTACTGTTTCTGTTTCGTCTAAGGATAATTTTAACCTTCTTCTCACTGTGTTCTGAGCACATAGTGTACAGTAGTGACATTAAATACAATTCACATATATTTTTACACCAAGTAATAACATTCTGTATCCGGTTGACGTAGGCTTTGCTACATCAAGGAGACAGCATTTCAGGCACGTCAAAGGACTTCATTGTGAGCTGCCGAGACCTCAGTGTCTCCCTCTCATATTCCATGACATTTGTTAAAAGCAAGCATGAACACTCAGGATATAATTCAGCAAGCTCAGGATGTATTTGATCGAGTCACTCACCGTACATCTCCCCTCCTCCCTACTCACATGGAGTGTAAGTGAGGTAGCTTCGGTAAACTGTAGAGATGAGAGACTTTGTATATCTTGAGAGACTTTGTATATCTTGAGACTTGTATATGGTTTAGGCAATGTTAGTACTTTATTTTTATGTTAAGATTTGATCAGGCTTTGTAATGACCTTTTTACACTGAAATGTAGGCATCATTTGACAGCTCATTGAAAGGCTGTTGAGTAGCTTGGAACATAAACACTATTTTTTAATTAGTTACCACATGTAATACATACCTACCTGTCTTGCATAAAGGTGATTCATATAATTATATTGTACTGTACAGTATATTGAGTACAATTTACACAGCATACCTTTTTTATAAGAGCAGTGTAGTATTTTTTATTTACAGTATATTGTATTTTGACGCATTCCAGCAGTAGTTGTTGCAATTGCTTGATAATTATTAAATTTTGATCTAAATCTTGATGATAGAATTAGACTATGGTACCAGTAGGGTCAGGCTGTATGTAAAGTTAGGCTGCAATAAAATTTAGGTAGCAAGAGTAATTGGTATGTTTCGAAGATCCTCACTTTTTTACTATAAATAGGGTAAATGGCATTATGAGACCCACCATGGATACCTCTTGAATTGTGGTTTCCTAGGCTGCTATGTATGTATGGCCATCAGAGGTGGGCTAGAGGGGACCCCAAGTTTGAGTTGCTAAACGTCTTTCCTAGGAAGGAAGCAGTTACACTGATATTGTGTACATCTTAGCCATTTTGGACTTGTGAAATGGGCTTTAAGCTTCCAGTCTACTAATGATGCTATTGTCCAGTCAGGATGATCCTAAGTCAAATGAGTTGAGAAGGTGGTACAGTATATCATGGCTGCCTCAAGATTTGCTGTCAAGATTTTGTAGGCTTGATGAGAAGAATGTAATTTACACTTGTTTCAACTCTCTGTGTTACTACTATCCAGAACATTTCTAGGAAGGAGAAGATATGATGTTAAACTTTTTCTTATAAGAAATCACAGCTGCCTTGAATATATATTGTAGATCTTTTTAAGTTACTAAAGAATGATAAAGGACACAGTCACTTTCGTCTCTCTTTGGGAAAAAGAACATTGGTGCCTGGATAATTATGTTATTGATTACAGTAAACCCCCTGTATTCATGGGGGATGCGTACTGCACCCCACCGTCGAATAGCTAAAATCCGCGAATACTTAAAATCCCTCTAAAAACACTTAGAACTGCCTATTTTGTTAAACACAAAAAAACTCTAGAAATGCTTATACCTGAGTATTTTTATAGTTTTATCATAAAAAGTGCATTTAGTCATGAAAATGATGTGAAAATACAGTAATTAGTGAATATTTCTCAGTGAAAAATACCGCGAATGGGCAAATTTTCCGCGAATAATGTATATAAACGTTCCACAGAGAATCCTCGATAACTGAGTCTGTGAATAGTAAGACCACGAATACGGGGGGTTTACTATACTTGCAATCTGTTAGAAGGATTTTAGGTTTCATTCTTTATGCTGCAATAAGAAGGCATTGTTGCACTTACTATACTGTGTGAATGTTTGCGTGTTGCTCTATCCTGTGCTTTGTTTAATTCAGACTTAGCAAGAAACCAGAACATCCTTCGTTATGTGTAGAGGGGTTAGTTTTTCTTTCCTTGAAACCATTCCAGTTTTGAACTTGAGTTTGAAGCTGCACATTACATGTACTGATGACAATTGACTAAATGTTATGTGTTGTATTAGCAGTGCTGATGACCTGTGATGCAGTGGTGGCAGTTTGATGCTGAGGTTCAGTGACGCAATTGCATAATCTGCTTTTCATTACCTTGCAGTGGTACAGTGACGTGGTCAGTAGCATGTGCACAGTAACTGAAGCATAGAGGGGTCACTATCCATACTTAAGAATATGTTTCCTCTACCGTTACTAATTATTGTGGGAATGGCTTAGAGTGAAATCTGTTTTTATAAAAAAAAAAGTTTTCTTACAAGCCAGTTCATCATAAAATACCCCAGATGCATGAAGCAGAAAGTTACAAAAAGGTATGTTCCACCAAGCATGCATTACTTAAGTTGCTTGTTAACACTTCATTTTGCTGGGAAAATCTGTCTGAGAGAGCAGGGAAGGGGTGAGGTCACTAGAGTTGGTAATGAATTGGTTTGGCATAAAAACATTTCTAGTGAAAAAAATGGTTTATCACAAACTAATTCATCATAATTAGCTTGAATTGCTATTTAGGAGGGATGATCAAGTAGATGAGTTTAAGTAGTAAGATGTTGCTGTCAGATGTACATCAGAATGACAGAGATAGGGAGATGGCAATGGCAGTTTGAAAAGGAGTGCTTCCATGCTTAAAGAATAGCTGTCAGAGGGTGTCCAGACTCTGGGCCTTCCTGTAAGCAACAGGTCTGAAGTGGAATAAAACCCAAAGACAAGCACTCACTGTCATAAGGTGCATAAAGCAGAATTTGGCACAAAAATGCATTCAGTTACTGATGGAACAATATGAGGAAGAGTTAAACAACTGTGCTAATCCTGTATACATGGCTGACCATAGTGATAGGCCACAAAGAGGGCAAATGCATAGCATTAAGCATGGCAAAGAAGCCACATCCATAGCATTAATGGTGCTCAACCTAGAGATGGCCAAGAATTCACAGATGAAAAAGCCAGAGCCCTAATGTTCAGTGAGGCAAGGTCCCCAGAGGAAACAAGAGCTCAAGTCAAGGTATACTGTATAATCCTTGTTGCAAAGATGAAACATTCTCTTCCCAAAGATTGATCTTGATTATTCTTAAAGGATAGAAGGATGAAAGGATACCATCCATCGAAGACAGATTTGGAGAACTCTCACACATTGCAATGGGAGTGCCTCCTGATCCATGGAAGGTAGTGCATGAAGGTCAAAAATGGGTATGATATCAGAGTTAGTCCAACTACCAACCCAGAGGCAATGGGAGTCCGACAAAGGACCAAGAAATGAAGTAGGAAACCTGTTGATGGGAATGGAGATCATTGGCACATTAGTCCCTAGCTTATTCAGTTATGAATAAGCTTATGGCTTTGTTATGTTGTAAATTTGTCAACCTTCCATAGTCTCTCTAGGCTTGGTAAAGAACACAGTATGTTGCCAGAATTTAGCTAGGTTTTATATTGGGATTATTAAAACATCTTGTTTATACCCTGCAGAAGCTCTTAATTATCTTCTGCAAGGCATAGGGCAGAAAACTTGTCAATTGACATCGTCACTTTGACAAAAATATCAGCAGTCATTTTGGGAATATGTACAAAGTCAGAATTCTAATCAGATTTTCTGAGCACATCTAGTTTCTGCATGATCTGAAATATAATGGATAAGGTAGAAATATTTGTAGAGTTCAATGAATTTCAGTGATAAAACATTGAATTTTACATGCAGGCAATGGCCAGCTTTGAAAATGACCTCCATGTTGGAATACCAAGCTGTTTAACAGTCTTTTGACAGTGGTTTGTTATGATCATTCATGCTAGTTTTGACATGGGTGCCACTGGCTGAATGATTTTGCAAAAAAAAAGAAATTGTCTGCTAAAATTTATAAAAAAAAATTTTTTCACTGATTCCAGTGCTGGTAATTATAGCTCAGTTGAATGCACATATGTATTGTAAAATTGTAGGTTGACTGTAGGTATTCTTACGTAGCACTCTGATACAATATTGCACACTGAGAGTTTAGTATGGTATTAAACTTTTAAATTTGTTTATTGAATATGCATAAACTGTGCAAGATAAACTTAACAGGTAACCACTCAGATGATGCCAGGATTATATGCTAATCTAAAAAATATTTTTCATATATATAAAGTAACAGACTGTAAATCTTTATTTTCAGATGTAGCAGGAGGAGGCAACTCAGTCCTAACCAATGTTGCGCCACCAGCAGCTCTTCCATCCTTCCTGGCATCCCCTCTCCCAGTCTCCTCTCCCTCTGTACCATTACCAGCTGCTGTAGCAGTTTCACCGGCTCCAGGTCCTGTCCCATCCCCAGGACCTGTGTCTGCTCCACCTTCTGTCATACCTCCTCCAGCATCTTTGCCATCATCGGTGACAGCAACGCCTACTCCTGCTAATCCGGGTCCTATTCTTCCACCTTCTGCACCCCCTTCACAGATACCATCCTCAGCATCAGGCCCACCATTGACAATGTCTGCTTCTCCATCGGTCGTCTCTACAGCACCAACGTCGGTACCAGCACCATCGTTTGTTCCTTCCCCAGGGCCACCTGTACAAGCTACAAGTCACCTAAATCCACCTCCAGGGTATGTGGAAGAGTCTTTTTAAGTTTTTATTTATAATTTTGATATAAAAAGGCTGCTTGTGTGTGTTGTGGTCATTTGAGACACTTAGTTCTTCGAAAACATTCATTGTTTACAACTCAAATACTGTGTTAGATGCAGCTTTAAAACCTTGTATTCACCACTTACCTACAGTGGAAAATAAATTTTTTTCTTTGCTGTACAAAGATATAAAGGGCCATTGCAGCATGATCTTGTCAGATGCATAAAAATACTAGAGAACATGATTTGCAAAGGACATGTGATGGAAATGCAGTTCTCAATAAATCATTTTATCCCCCTCACTTGTCATCATTGCAAGTGTTTTTAATGTCAGCATTTCCTTTGTGGGGTTAGACAAGAAGTGAATTCTCTCCTCTCAACTCTGTCCAGTTCTTTTTCTTCCTGAATCCCGTAGGGGGTAGTGCCTTCAGTGCACCTCGCATGGTGCACTGTAGGCATTACTTAAGGTTCTTTGCAGCGTCCCTTCGCCCCCTAGCTGCAACCCTTTCATTATTCTTATTACTATATTTCCATTCTTATTCTCTCTTCCATTGTCACAACGCCTAATAACTTGAAATCATTCGTTCATTCTCTCTTCCATCTTGCTTTCCACCCTCTCCTAACACTTATTTCATAGTGAAACTGGGAGGTTTTCCTCCTGGTACACCTTTCAAACCTTATACAGTACTGTCAATTTCTGTTTCAGCACTGAATGACCTCATAGGCCCCAATGCTTGGCCTTTGGCCTAAACTCTGTATTCCATTCCATTCCATTTTTCTGCCTGCACTCCTGTCAAGTCTAGGTCTTGATCTGTTTCCTTTTTTCCAGGATTTCCTGGGCCTTCCCTACAAGTCCTAGTGCTGGTACTTCCAAATATGCTGCTTTTCTAACCAGCTGTTCCTTGTCCCCTCTCTTCATATGTCATAAGTAGCTTTAATCTTAGTATTGTTAAGTGTAGCCATTATCATACTTTAATTTGGAATACTGATGCAGCTAACGATTTTTTCTTCTTTTTGTTTTGTACATTAGCCAACAGAACTCTGTTACATCATTGAAAGGACACTCACGTCACCACAGCTACCCAGTATATGTACCAGGGAATCCTATCCATAACCCCCCTCCTCCTCCCACCCCTCCTTGTTTAGTGATTCATCAGGAGCAGGCTCCTAGCTTCCCATTAAGTAAATCCTTTAGTCACTTGAATTGCGCCCCAGCGCCAGGGTTTTTTGACGCAGCAGGTAGAGAACTTCCTGGCGGCAGCATACACATGAACATGGTTGATCAGAACGTAAGCTTTAATTATGGTTATTCCTTTGGTAGTGCTGGTAGTGTAGATGCTTCAGTTGACCTTGGTTCTCCTGGTGCTGGTGTGGGTCCTTCAAAGCCTGGCTGGTTTGGATGGATACGAGGAACTGTTTCCAACGTGGGTCACAAAGTGGCAGAAAAGGCGAGGTCATCGATGGATACTATGATCACGACATTGGATCCCCAGATGAAAGAATTCATACGTGAGTCTTCAAATAGATTTTGCATGTTGTAGTTTTTATTGAGATATTTGAAAGTTATGCAAATTATATGAAAAGCTTTGGAATTTGTACAGTATATTTGTTTTGGAAGAAAAAGTTATGGACAAAAGATAAGAGACCCTTAATGTGGATTTCGTTGTTCATGGCCACATACTGTATGATGGTAACTTTATATAAATGTACAATTTGAAGTTGTTTCCTGCAGTAGTCCTATCATGTATCTTTCATGATACTTTTTCAAATTTTTTACATTTATCAGGTCTACTATTACGTATCATTAGCAGAAGAGGCAGTGATGCTTTTGTGTAAGATTAAATTAAACTTGCTAAGTCCTGACCAAAGACTTTTTGAAGGGAATTGTTTAGAATTTTTTGAGACTGAACAACAGAAGTAACATTACATTCAGAATAAAATATTGTAACTCTTATGCTTGTTGCTGTAAAAAGGACCTCACTTGTAGGGGTTTTGTAACATCCAGATCCCATGAAAGGTAAACTTGGGAAAGGGCTTCCATGTAGGCTTTGATGGCAGATATAGACATCCTGTGCTTTTTTAGAGAAAGAAAAATTCCCTAAGTAATGGGAGAGTGTGAGACAGATGGAGAGGAGAGACTTCCTGTCCGTACCGTCATTTGCAAAATTTCACCCACTTGGTCTGAATACAACTTACAGGCAGAGGGTTTATTGTGTCAAAAAAATCTTTTGCTTATAAAAGGAGGTTTGATATCCTGGAGATATGAAGGCTGAGGGTCAAGAAAGTATGATGTTGCTGTAAGGTCAGCAAAGAAGGCTAGGCCAAACTGGTTAGGAGGTGAAGAAGTTATGTATATCACTCATGTTGGAGCACCCTTGAGGCAGAGAGACATTTTGAGGTTGTCAAGCGCTCTTATATCAAACACAGGTCTTAAGAGACTGAAAAGAATAAAGGCATAAATTTCCAGTGCAACACAGTGGTGCATCTGTCATCCACAAGTTAAGCTATTGGATTCTTGGAGGGGAATATAAGCTAAGTGTAGCTTTAAATGTCAACTGCCTTGTGTGAGCCATGGGAGTAGTTCCTAGTCTGTCACACAGTGGTCTAATGGTTTCAGTTCCTGACTTGGAAGCAGCCCTCTTCCCTTTCTCATTTTGTTCTGTGTTTTCCGATTGCCATTTCATCCTCTGGATTTTCTCAAGCTTCTACTGATTCTTGTTTTTTCATTGCCCTGCTTGTCCACTTTTTACGTCACACAGCTGGGTTGCAACCCACATAATGCCAGTATCATTCTGTAATATTTTTCTACCTTTCTTTTCTCTTCTATCTTATGCTGCCCTTCAGCATTTCTCTTTGTCTTTTTTGTCAAAGAAGAGAAATCAATTGAACAAACCTTGTTCAAGAGTCTAATTTTTTTTAAATAGGGGTCCTTCTCTGTGCTAGATGTGTACTCATTGCAAGTTGTACCAGGAAAACCTATACACCTTTACTGCAACAACTTTCCATAGGATGACAAACTAAATACATTGAATACAAATACAAAATAACAAGACACAGTATATAAAAATAACAAAGCATACAAATTGAATTTAATGAACTACTTGGCAGACATACTACAAGAAACTGCAAATTCATCAATATGATAATGAAACTAATGTTCAAAAACTGATTTGGTAATCACAAACAAAAATTAGCAGTTACACCTTACAGCAGCCTAAACCTAAAACAAGTTAACAAAACCTATAGTTATCAGTGAACCAAGCAAAAGCTAACCTAAGAAATTACTAAGTGGCCTGTGACTTACGTCACTCAAAACTTTACTTAATAGTACTGTACTAATAGTGTGTCATTAAGCAATCAGGGAAGCTATACTTAAATTAATGTTTGCAAGCTACCATCCCTTGGCAAGAAAATAGTAAAATATTTAAGTTCAAAAACTTTGCCAACATGCAAATAATAGTACTGTATCATAAAGAGGGACTAGTCTTGGATGATTTCAGGATTAAACAATGGTTTGCAGACAAATAAAAATTTGATGCATATTCAATTCTTCAAAAGTTAAAAATATTTGCATAAATGGGTTCCCTACCATCCCATTTTGACAAGAATTTTTCAGCGATGTCAAAATGGTAAAATAATAAGAGCGAATGGTGGACTTTAGTGATTGATGACTGAACTTATTCCAATGCCAACATGCAAATGGTTTGTTTATTTTTTATTTATTTTCTTATTCCCCACAGTTTATTGTTCAGTTTGCATGAATAC
Organism: Macrobrachium rosenbergii; assembly: GCF_040412425.1. Taxonomy (NCBI): domain Eukaryota; kingdom Metazoa; phylum Arthropoda; class Malacostraca; order Decapoda; family Palaemonidae; genus Macrobrachium; species Macrobrachium rosenbergii. Next base: position 12,700,409 of record NC_089776.1, read on the forward strand.
AAGAATGGACTTATTTATCGAAGGATAAAGCTACATCTTGGATGATTTGAAGGTTACATGAACCACGTTGGAGTATGGACAATTTTAAGTAATAGTTAAAGTTCTGCAAAGCTGCAGACAAATAAAAATTTGGTGCATATTCAATTCTTCAACAAGTTAAAAATATAAAAAATATAGATAAATGGTTTATTTACCAATTTGGTATGTAACTTGTATCATGGAAGTAACTGTCAGATGTAACTACCAATACAGCATTGATACATTCAGTGTTTTGTGATGTTATTAATAAGCTGGTAACAAATCTTAGCTAGTAATATACTCCCAAAATGACATCGTGTTTGCACTTTCAAACTGTTTGACTTCAGTTGTCTGAATTCCGTTGAAAAATAAATTAACCCTTTAAAAGGTCATATTTTGTATGTCAGAGTAAGTTGTAACCTTAATACTATAAATGCATTGCTGCCTGATGTAATAGATTTTTCACATTATGTTTATTTCAGATTCTGGGGGAGATATGGACATAGTTGTTGCCTCTGACAAGGAAGTGAAAGTTGGAGCTGTAAGAGAAGCCTTCCAGTTTGTATTTGGGAAAGCAACAGTTGTGTTAGTATATTACTTTTTTTTAAACTGTTCCTTCTTGAATAAAATTTACCATTTTTTTCTTTACATTCTTGACCTACTGAGCTCATGTTTCAATAATTTTGACATCTATCACCGCAACTCCTGTCATACCAACAGAGGAATGCCTGCTCAGTCAGAAAGTGTTGCAGCCCAGCCAGTTGGATTTGCTGCTGCCTTACAGTCAGGTGAAGAACGAATCAATGTGCTAAGATCTTCGGGAAAAGTGCATCCTCAACAGCCAGTGGTCTCTGTTGAAAATTTCATAGTAGAACTCACTCCTGATTGGTAAGTGTGGTATTGTATTATTGTTACTTTTTTGTAATTATTATTGTCGCTTTTCTTCAGTGGAGGGTGTTAGTGTTTGCAATTTGCAATGCTAAAGGTTCTTGTAAGTTGCCTCTCAACCCCTAGCTGCAACACTTATATTTCTTTTTTTTTTAGTTTAACTTTCATCTGTACAGTGGTAATGGATCAGTGTCAAACTTTGAAACTTAAGAAAATCACAAATTGGAGAACAGATTTATTTAAAAAATCCACATACAGTTTGGAAGTGCCATGCTCCCTCTTCAGTGTGGAGTTGGGTTTGTGTGTCTACACTAAAAAGGGAGGTTGATGCTCTGAAACTGTAAGGGATTTGTTCTCTAATTTGTGTGTTTTTCATACATACGTGTTCCTCTATGTTAGCGTCCAGTTTCTTTAATCAGTTTTTTACAAGTTTGTCCATCAAACGAAGTAATTTTTTGACAAAATATCTTGAAGATTAACTTTGTTATGGATATACTTGAACTAGAAAAGGGTGAGATTGAACATCATGCTACCTCACTTGTAAAATTAAAGTAGACGACATCGTTAGTGGTATGAGATGAAATACTCATGTCAAGCTGTTCCCAAAAAAAAGTTCTGTGGGAGTCAGAAGACTTATCAGAGATAAATCATCAAATACAGATTTCTGTAAATGACACGTTAATGATTTTTTAAAGTGTGACACTCTAAAATTATATAAAATTCCAACAGCTATAAATGTATAGGTGTGTAAGAAAACTAAAATAATTTTTAGTCTGTTATCAATAAGATTTTGGAAGTAACAACAGGAAGAAAACTTTATGACAGCTGTGCATCTCAAGTACTGTTTATAAGATAACACATCAGTTCAAGATTTGGATAAAATCAAGAAAAAATAAATAGATCACTTATAAGCCACCACGTTATGGATAAACATTAATAGGCAAAGGGCTCATAATTCATTTTTAATATCAAATATACTTGGATTACATGTAGAAGGTCTCAGTAAACACAGTCTTGATGCACACTTCTATGAGAATAAACAAATGCTGTCTGAAAATATAAATTTTGAAACACAATGACTTGTACAATGAGAAATGGTTTAAAACTGAAGAACTAGAATGTGCTCTTTCCCATGTAATAGTTCAACTAAGAGCAAGATAAAATATAATGTAAAAAAAAATAATTTTTTGTGAGAAACCTATTACTTATAATTAGCCCTCTTGTGTACCACAAAACCTTCCTAAGGTGCTTCAGTCCATTTTATAAGAAAGATTTTCCAGTCTTAAATAAAAATAAATATATTTTAATGTCCTATCACCATTTACATGTTACAGGTTTTGTATATTGATTAAGATATATCAGCACCATATCCTCAGTATCTCTCCAGTTTCTTGATAGAGTTTGTTTCATTTGGAAATAAAAATTTCTGATAGTAAAAACATAGTAAGATCATCTACCAATATCTTGTCACTATTTACTGCTACAGGTTTTGTATTCAGCAAAGTATATCACTGCCGTATCCGTAATAGATCTCCAGCTTCTTGACAGAACAAGTTTCATCTGAAATTGTAAAATGATACTGACTACCTTTTTTACTCTTTCAGTTGGTACGATGTGGGCCTTTTGTTGTTAGATGATCCTGGAGAGGATGTTATCTTGCAGACTTACACTCAGGTAAGCTGATTATACTGTAAATTACTTCAACCTTGATATTTTTTTACAATGTTACTGTTCTGCTGTTTTGGTATTCAAGTAGTGTAGCTTTATTTTCTGTTGACAGTAGGCTTTTTACTTAGTTACTTGAAACAGAATTAACATTACCCATTTGATAATGAAGTTGGGGCTCTTTGTTTTTCCCCTCAGAAGAATCCAAATATTGTGAATCAATGGTTGTCTCCCTTTTTCCAGTCAGTTTCTTATGTGCAAACAATAGCGTAGTTGCTTTTATTCTTTACCTGTACAGTCCAGTAAATGATACTCCTGACCAGATTTCTTATGTAGTGTGCCATGAAAAAAGAAAACTTTGGTTTAATAAGACTATGTAATTTTCATATCATAGGTCACAACCAGATGAAATTATTGTCCCATCCTTTGTGAGAACTAACCTAAATACAGTGTGATGTTTGTTATATAATCAGTTACTGATTATGGAACCCAAGTATTTACTTCTAATTTTAGATCAGCATTAAAAAATCTTGACCTGTTCCACACACAAGGAATGTTATGCAGTATGCTTGGCCGCTATTATTATCAAATTGATATGCTTTAGTTAAGAGAACTTTCCATACTTCTTCATTGAGACCTTGTAACCTTGTGTGATGTATTGAAAATCAAGATATACTGTATCACAAGCATTTGGTTGCTTCCTCCGTAACTAACTTATCACTCCACTTGGTAAAAACATCAGACAGCCATTGGGACATACCACACTGAGATCTGCTGTTACGCCAGGAATAATGGATGATTTTGTTTGTTTTGAAACAGTTATTTTTTTCAGAAGCTACATCTTGTTATAGCAGTTTTAACTTTTTTTCAGGTAACTCCAGTCCCTCCTGATTTTGTTTCTCTAGTGCGAGCTGCAACTCCAGCAGACTATCCTTTCAAAAGCACAGGTTTTGCAACCACTGTTGGAAGTATTGCAAGCCAGAGCCTTCAAGTAAGTAGATAGGATGTGTTTAAATGTGAACATCTTGTAGCTTATAAAAATTTTTTCAACAGGTCATTGCAGTATCATATTCTCTCCATGCACCAAGGAATTGGTACCATAAACACTGTTTTTGAGTTCCAAGTATAATACTGGCCACATTTAACTTGACATCTGTTGGCTTCTTGTAAGCATTTGAACCCACAAATGACCTGTGAGAGCCAAATCAAGACAACAAAATATTGTATTATAGGTCAGAATGTAAAAAGGGGTGAGTACAGTAATATCAGCCACACTGTGTATTACTTCTTAGGGTTCTGCTTAGAGTGCCGTGGAGTATCTGACCCACACAATACATTCCATCTGCAGTGAGATATAAATTTCTTCCTTTTCTTTTGTGTTGGATTGCTTAGTGACAGAGAGTAAACCTCAGAGGAAAACTGGAAAGCCAAGGAAATGTAACATATAGTATAATGAAGGTTGTTGGAGAGGGTCAGGTTTTGTGTCAGTAAACACTGTTATGAGACTTACGTCCATTTTTGGCCCTTAGTCAGACCCCTCAGGTAAGCAGTTATACCATAGACAAGAAGTTATCAAAGGACAGAATAAGAATAAAAACTTGGAACACCTTTGTATCTGTAATTTATCAGAATTACAGTGCCAAAAGAAATCATATATGAGGAGAAGGTTTCATCCATTCCCAGCACAGTGCATAGCTCAGTGGCAGTGATCCTAGGCAGCAGATAATGCTGTGCAGAGCGATTATTTGAAGAACATCCTGTAGGACGTGACTGAGATGTTATGTTTTCATGACAGCTACTTGATGGCAGTAGGAATCAGAAGTTGGACATTATGAGAAACTGATGGATGAAAAGTTATATGGGATGCATAAGGTCATTAGGGGACATTGTAATACCCTTTCAGGTTTTCCAGTAGTGTACATAATAAGTTAAACAAGTCCTACCTTGCTAAAGGGCCTGTTCTTATGAAACACTTACAAATTTGGTTCTGGACATATCATAAATGGAGGGATAACCTCTTATGACACATTCAAGATAATCATATGAAATTTATTCAGATGAGAGCTGTTATATAAAATATTAAGTGCAATATGCGAAAAGTGCAATATGTGAAAAGAACTCACTGACCATAGCAGTGTAATAACATGTACAGGTACTAGAATTTCTTTAATATAGTGTTTATAAATTACCCTATAAATGAAAGCTGGTTTTTCCATGTTTATTATGCAAATGTATTTCTAGTTATATGCAGCTGTCCATGCGAGTAGCCATCTCGTGAAAGTACTTGTGAATGATTAAAATACAAGATTTATAAGGACACGTTACAAATTATTCTGTTTGTTATGAAACAGATGACTCTTTGTTTACTGTGTACACACCATAACATATAAAGTATCTATAGCAATTATTCTCCCTTGAAAATATGCACCCATCCTGTTCATCAAGGACAACAGAAATTCATTGGAATCATGTGGATTATCTTAAAAGAAATAGCACTATAAACTGCAGTTTTCATATGCTAAAGTTTTAACCAGACCATGGAGTTAAAATTCCCAAGGGTTTGAATGTTTTTGCTTTGTAAATCATTTTCAACATCAAGTTCTTGGTGCAAATTATTTTCAGCATCCAGCTCTTGGTGCTATTGAATTTGCATGAGAAGTTTCATCTTGAGCATTACGTAGCATAACAAAAGCAATCCTATGTCATGTAATTGTATATGAAAACTTAATTACTATGGAGAAAAGGTAATGATGTTAGCCACCCAATGTATCACATTGTATGGAATGTTCAACTATAATACAGATGAATATATTTTGCTGTAGCAGACTTTTAACACTTTTTTCCTCGGGGTTAAAATCAGATCATGGCAGAGATTTCCTTGCAGAATACATTTTTTCACATGATATGTGTTAATGTTTTATAAGGTCCTTTACTAATGTTTTGATTGTTTCAGGTGCACCATACATTATGGCAAGAAACTCTGACGGGTGTACCAAGAAGGGAACTGATTGTCCTGGCAGCTCGCACACTAGCTGGTCTGTATAAATCCAGAATCCCTCCAATTAACTGAGAAAGACCTATCGTCACTAAGTTGTGAAAAGTAAGCAGACATCACAAAGGGAAACAGTGATATGCATCTACTTTGTTTTAGAAAATTGTGTATTTTTATGTACTTATCAGTACAACATATAAAGTGTATTATGACTTGTTTATATTGTTATATTGGAGGGTATTTTCATTACTATGGTTTTAGCTTGACTTTAGTTATATTTGTTAGTCTTACGGCATAATTCTTTGCATTGTATGTAACTTAGCATTGCCTCTACCGTTTGCTTAAAAATTCAGTTAGCAGACTGAAATTTTAATCAAAACCCAGTAAATTAACCTATGTTGTGACAGTCAGGAGGGAATGCTTAAGAGAATTATAATGTACTTATGAACAAAAAGTAAATGATGCTAAGGTTTTATTTTTGTTTGTGTAGTTTCTTTAAATATGTTGTTGCTTAATTTTTATGAAAGACTGTAGCTAGAATTTTATATAATTATAAAAGAATTTCCAAGTGGCAGTGCTTGTAAGAATAAAATTTGTCTGTCACATGGCATCTTGAAATGTAAAGGTTTTGGAAGTTTTAAGAACAAAATGAATTTTGAGTCTTGTAAGTCCAATAACACATTGCACATAGCTTTGGTATATATATTGTATCTTTTCTTTATTTTTAGCTTTCTTTTTGTATTCCTTCCCCATCTAAGTTAATCATGTTCATTCAGTTGTGTTCTAGTTTTGCAAAATCCCGTGACTAATTGAGAAGACACCACAGTATACCCATCATCATAGTTATGTATAATTTTCAGCTTGAATTGGAAGTATTTAGTAAGCAAAAGCCCTTTAACCATGTGGTTGTGTTAATTAGTCATAGTGTTGATTGTTAGGAGTTACATTTAATACACTTATTTGTTGCTTGGTGAAGGAAAGAGATCTGTATCAAACAAACTTATTAGAAGGAATTGTATTTAGATATTTTGTGTATTAAGTCTGTAATTGCTTTTGTATGTATATACACTTTTTTATTCAGTGATAGTCATTACTTTTTAATGAAATGAGTATGTATTTTTCCAGCTTGTGATATATAAAAATTGTAAGATTCATCAGAGCCTACAGTATATCCATTGTAGAGGTATGGTGGAATTTACTTACTGCCCAGTTATCGTATGAAAGTTAATATTTTTTTAATATCTCCGTGGGTGAGTGCTTTGTAAAGAAGTGTGGTCATGAAAGAAGGCCTGCGGAAGAAACTGTTTTCATCATGTCACAGTACATTGATTTAAATTTTCCTTCTCCAAGAGAGTAGTTTTCAGTCATCTGTGATTTCAGAAAATCTGGATATCCTTGAGCACCACTTTGAGTTTTGCAGCTTGGATTTTTGTTTTGTGCAGTTTGTTTAAAATCACTGTTGGAAGGGAATTAAACAGCATAGGTATTTTCTAGGTAATATATAAGATTTATTTTTACATGCAGATTTGCTTAACTTGTGGTTACTGTAATATGCTATTCTTACCATGGGAGTAACAGTAAGGACAATTGAGGAGTAAAGTTAGTTTGAAATAAAATATTTGTGTCCATCATTAATTGTTAAGACATGGTCTTCCATTGGTACCACACATTTTGCACTGTACAATTTGATAAAATTGACTTAAAAAATCAGCCTCTGTTACCAAAAAGAACAATTATATCAGCAACCGGTGTCTCTTGCCAAAAACTTACAATTAAATTTCTATTTAATAGCTGGAACTATATTAAATGTATTTAAATGGACATCTTTATAATAAAGATTTAAAGCCATAATTGAATATTAAAGAAATTACTACCACCTCTGTATACTGTAATTGTATAAATTCATGATTCACCAAATGGATTTAATTTTGAGTCATATTCATCCTTAGCAAAAGGGTTGTCAGTACTATCTGAGAAGGGATTTTTGTCATCTTGGCTTGGATGTTCAGGAGAGTCTTCAGCAAATGGATTCTTTGATTCATCATAATCATCTTCAAATGGATTAGTTCCCATTTGCTCAGTTTCAAAGTCGTCACCAAATGGATTTCCACTTGCGTCATCTTTTGTTTGAACTAAGGTCATATTGGCTATATTTGCAGATATACTTTCCACTGGTGATGCATTTGACTTTCTGTCATGACTTGTTACTGGAGATGCAGTAATGTGATCATGCAGATTGGGGCTATATCCTCCTGTCCTTGAAGATTCTGCAGATCTAACACGACTCTCTGGGGTTGGAACTGCAACATTAGAGGACACTCCTAAACGAATCTGACCTTCAGTTGGACTAGTTACAACTCTACTTGCAACGTCTTGCCGTACTCTGCCTTCACTGGAGTAAAATCCAGTATCTGTTGCTTTTCCAGGCATTCCTCCTCTTGCTTCAAGTCGAATTCTGCTTTCTGGTTCAACCTCAACAACTCCCTGACCACGGCGCTCACCCATACGCAAACGTCCTTCTCCTCCAACTCCTAAAAATAAGTTTAATAGAAAGATATAAATTCAATTAACCTTTTAAATATGCAATTAAAATATGAAGAAAAAATTTGTTCATAAAAGAATAATCAGTAATCATAGTTTAGTTTATATATTAGCATTTACTCTTTTGCTTACCGATGACATGTGAACATCACCCAAATTTAAGTCCTTCATTTACTGATGACATATCCAAATGTAAAAGAAAAAAATACATATAGAATATGTAATCAGCTGCAAAATGAAACAAAACTGACCAGTCTACCTTGAAAACAGTCGCAGATATGCGTCTTTGAACAAATAAAAGTATAAACATTTTTACGCTTACCGCTAGAGTCACTGCCAATGCCCACAGATGTAATTGTCATAAGAGTCATAACCGAAAGGGTCAAGGTGAGTTATGTGAAGGGACAGGTTAGGGTGGACAACTGAATGATTTTACAATACAGATTGGTGGTACAACAGGAAAGCCAATGGTCAGTAAAATAGATGTGGAATCCTTATTAAGAGAAGGATATGTAAGTAACTGAAAGGTATATGTATCAGAGTGGAAATCCATTAATTTTGAATACTTTGCAAGCATGGAAAAATACAAAGGTTGTCATTCAACAAGGCCTCCAAAACTACAAGAGAATGAAAGGTTGGAAAGGATGAGAATTTAGCTGCAACTCACCAACTGGTCCTTGATTATTCCTTTCCAGTGCACGAAGTCTTCCTTCCGTTTCAGGAACTGAAATTACAGGTAGGATTAGAAATGTTTTAATGAATAATGACGAGGGTAAAAATGCAATATCAGAATACAATATCAACAGTGGCCATTGATGTCAAAGATAAAACAGAAATTTCAGCCCATTTAACAATATTTTAATCTTGATAACACCTTACTTTAAAAAAATACATTTATACAAATCAAATATATTATTAATCCCATTCAAAAAACAATTACTTAACATGAAAGTGGTAAAAGAACTTATGATTAAAATCTGTGCCTGTTCTTAAAAGAAAATTTTCAATATTAACAAAATCCCAGGTATCAATTAAGAAAATCATCATTCTCATCGTGATATTCAGTACGGTAACAATTTCTGAAACACAGGAGATTAAGTAATCAATGCAAAAGCTTGGTGAAGATTACCACTCCTTAAGCATCCTCAACTGGCAAAGAACAGTTTCCACCACCTGATATGCTTCTACAAGAGAGCAGGCAATTATTCCCAGCACTCCTGCTACCAGGTATACTCTCCCATAAATATTTCCATACAGAGAAAAAGTTCTTACACTGTTCAGCACCGCTTGATTAACTTTCCTGCAGTATTCAAAGTATACCAGCACCCATAAAAACTGGAACTGTTTTTTATTTTACATTTCATCCATACAAGCTACCACCTTCGATAGCTTTACACTGTAATTTGAGGAAGACAACCATAAATGCAAATAGCTAAAAATTTAAGTGATCCTACAACCCATAGTTGATTTGATATCCCCATGTAGTGTTGCTCTGGAGTATAAGTATCTACACCTAATCAGAGTGTACAGTGTACATCTGAAATGTTGAAACACCTAAGAACAGTTGGTGGAGCATCATTAAGATAAAGGCTCGACAAAATCTCTAGAACACTGAGGCACCAGTAAAATGACCGAATACAAGACAGGAGCCTAAAAAGCAAGGTGAAATACATAAGTATAATGATGAAACCCCTCTAGAACAGTCAGTACAGTGGTGGAGCATGAGCAGAACAATTACTTCAGGGAGCAGCCCGAGACATCAGTAAAAAAGTGGAACACCAGGAGACCTTTCACAGGGCCACAGAACGTGATATGGGTCCCAGTGCTTGGCTTTGTGCCTAAATCTCGTATTCCATTCAATTCCATTCCACAGGACCACAGAAAGGGAGAAACCCCAGTATGAGGAAGGAGAAATAAGCTCTGCTAAGAAGTAAATTGTTGGATAAAGCATAAACAGAATAGGAACTTTTATTTAGTGAATCCAATTAAGAAAACTTCTCTTTAGTAATCGTATGTTGGAAGGAATGGAGCCGAGTTTGAGGAGGAGTAAGAGCTGAGGATTGGAGTGTTTTCTATTATAACAGGAGGCTCTATAATTTTTCAGATGTCTACAAGGAATGGGGGACAGCCTGACAGAATACAAAAAGAAGGGTCTTCATTATTAAAAGTGTCATTAATAAAAAGTCAAGTTTTTACTAATAAATAATTGAACTAGACCACTGAGTTAGCATTCTTTCTTAGAGGGCTGACTTTGTGTTTGCTCTTAATATATCAGGTCTTTTTCCATCAATTACAACTAAAAAATTTAATGACTACACAAACTTTAAATGTTAAAAATTCTGACAATTTCTTTTGGGGATTTGTTTCATGATATTTGATGTTGGTCGAAAACCAGACAATCCCATTGTATCTGGTTATATGTCAAATACCCACATCAGGTCTGGAACAGAAAAATGGATACAAAAGTATCTGCCATAATGAAAGTGATCTCTCATTACCTAAGGTACCAGAACCAGCTCCACTATTTTTACTAAAGCACACAATTGCTAACTTGAACCAAAACATATGGGTATCTACAGCAATAATACTCTGAGAGAGATACTTGGTTGGCAGAATGCAGTAGCGCACATGTGCTAACTGAATACAAAATTGGCTGATTACTCAAAGCTGTGCAAAAAGCAAGGCAAATAATTTTGTTTTATTTTACTCTCAAGTAATAAATTTCACACGAAGTGCAATAGCAATTAGTTCCAGCAAAATTGGTGGGTTATATTTTACTTTTTCCTCTTGATTTGCTTAAATCCTGAAGTTTCAAAAATGTGTAGCATGTTTGGAAGTTAGCTCTCATGAATGAAAATCAATGCCTCTTTACTTATCTAAAATTATGACTCTTTCACCCTTTTCCTTCTATGAAAGAACTTACGGAAACTAAACACAAATGTTTCATTCCAAGGGGAAAATTGGTACTACTAACAAAAACTGACTTGCCTGAGAGTGTCGATATACCTCATTTCTAAACCAAGAATTCCTTCAGATTCTATCCCTTTCCCCATGTGTGACGGACCTAACTTATAATGAGCAATGAATAAATCATCTTACAAGTGCAGTATTAAAAATACTTACCAGAAAAATTAGACACCAAAAAATTAGGACAAGAGATGTATTCTTTTATGCAAAATATATATTTAAGTCAGAGACCAGCACTTGAGTACTGTATAATGGAAAGAAAATTTTTAAGGTATGAGAATAATACTTCCAAATTACTCTTGAGGTCCCTAATAATTCTATTGCCTGTACTACTTTAAAGAAGGCTGTAGCCTGAGTGAGGAAAAGAATTCCCTGCCTTGGAACTTCATTTTTTGTCTCCTGTAACTCAAACGAACACTTATACTGTACTAGAAAAGAAACGGATGTTTGACAAGCACTACGAAACTGATTATGAATTCTCTTAATTAAGGTATCATGTATTTCAATACTAAGTAACAGAACACTGAACTCATTTTAAGCAAACCCTCTATCATCATGAAAAAATATAACATGAACATTGTAGAACACAGATTATGACAAAAATTTTAATCAAGAAGCTATCTAATCAATAAGCTATTATAAAATCTGACAAAACAAAAGCATTAATACTGTAGTAATAGATATACATACTAACATAAAATGATACACATGCCTCAAAAGTGCCCAAAAAAGTGCAATACATTTGCATCAGCAACAACATTCAGTCTACATAGTTTTAAAAGCACATTAAACCATACCATGGCTACAAGCTCTGGAAGGCATAACTAACCTGTAGGAATTCTAAGGAACTCCTTTTTCTGAAGTTTGTGAGAACATATACAAATCTGAAAAATCTGCCAAACAGTTTGCATTTTGTATAAAATGTCTCCCATTTGAAACACTTAAAATCAATTCATATGTCAAACAGTGAAAAGCTGTGAAGAGTAACAGTACACACATATCACATCTTATCAGCGTGGGAAGACATCATATGTTCATACTGTTGAATGCCAATTAATATTAATTCTAAATCCCATTCATTATTTCAGCTATGATGATAAAATGAATTCCATCATGCATGACTCAAGTAATCCCTCTTAGAATGAGAATCTTTAAAGGAATGTTAAGTATGAAAAGTTGTAGTACAATCAAGTACGTATAAAAAAGGATGGCTTTCTAAAGTAGTCAAATGGAGTCAACAGAACTCAAGTTCAAAATTTTAGTAAGAAAATCAACATCAGCTTCACTAATAATTACCTACTGACTCTCCCATATTTTGACTCATTCTTACATTAAACGGAAAAAAATTAAAATTGTTATATGTCCATGGACTGTAAAAGGTACACATATACAGTACAGTACTGCACTGTACAACTGAAAAATGAAACTTTATCAATCCTAATACCTGAAGGGATGATACAGTTGATTAACATTCTGAAGAAGTTGGATTTGTATGATGCGATAATGAGTTCCAATGGCAACACTTGTTACTCAAAAATATATATCTGAATAAGTGAAAGTACTGGAATTTATTATACATGAACAAAATAAGTGTTAAGTATAACCATGATAGACAAAACTTCCACTGACTACAAGATTTTTAGTAGATTTACTCCATAGAAATCACTATAATAAGAAAGATAACCATAAGAATCCCTTCTTTAAAACAAAGATTGTAAGTGATAGCTCAGGCTGTCGTGACTTTTAAAACTTTACCTGGCCACAGTTTCTATCAGCACCATATACAGGAGTTACTTATTCAGGCTCAGTTCCTACTATTTGCTATGGAAAAAATTATGCCGCATTCATATAAAACCATGTAATACACAGAAACTGGTAAAAAGAAAATTTGATGAGTTTTTAACCATTGCACTCTCCACATTAATCACTGGCATTTTGTAAGCTGAAGAACACTTGTGTTGCCTATTCATGCAAATCCCATCTCACCAAGTTCAGTGCTAAAAAAATTGTGCTCTATGAAAGCAAACCACGTGGAATTTTGAATCATGAGATGAGCACCAGCACAGCCCCCTAGTCTTGCTAACCCTAACTTGTGAAATTTTGTCTGCAATCATATTTCAGTCTGACTTGCATGGGCTTCTCTAGGAGCAAGAGCCCATGTCAGCACATGGCTGGCTCAATTTAACAGCAACAAAAAAAATGACTCATACTTTGTCAGCCTTATGTATGATGCTGATGTTATCAAATGTGTATTCATGAATCTGGAAGTTTTGGAATGTAATATTGCTTCTTTCCAGACTCCTCTTGCATATACTGTACTGTACATAACAGCCTTCTTCTCTTGCTCCTGATTTTGTTAACCCTCTTGATGTTTTCTACCACTCTCTCTCCTCCCTCATCAGGGAAAACTTCCCTTCTTACCACAGCAGGGAGCACAAGTCCTTCACTTTCCTGTACCTTTCTACTTCAACTGGTGTTCCTCAACTTTCTAAACATAAAAAGTATTGGTTTCTTCAGAAATTCTCTGGTGACCTGCTGTTTGAAGGGCTAAAGCAATACCTCTGTATAACAATAGTTTGTACCAGACTTCCTATAAATAGAGTAAAAAATTCGAAGTGAAAAATTTTCACTGAAAGATATAACGAGTTATCACATTTAATGGGGAGATGGGTGCATGTTAAACATCAGAACAAAATTCAAAAGAAAATATTCAGTTTGCTTGAAATGAAAATAGCTTTAGGACTTCTTACCTCCAAAATCTTAAGAACCCTAACAATCTAATCTTAAACTTACCAGTGTTTCTAACATCTGTTTTTGAAATGTCACTTGTACTTCTCGCCTTCAAACTGGAATCTGCTACATCATCACTTACTACTATTTGTGGTGTTTTGCTGGGTTCTTCCTTCTTCTCTAAAGATAACAAATAAAAGTGTTTTAAACAAAATACCTAAATGCAAGAAATACTCCTTTGGTAAACAATATACTATACTTTTATTACATTCTACTGCATAAGACTAAATAACCAAGTACATCAAGCTTCCATGCATAGATTTTATTCTGAGGTAATGTTCTTTCATGAGCAAAGAGGTTTGTGAATTGTAAGTGAATAGTGACAGTTTCTGATTTTGGAATTTATGATCCATTGTGCACTAGCAATTAAAGTGCTTTCAGAAACTTTCTACAGCAATTTAAACTACAGAAATGGAAAGAGATTTTACTGTAAAACCTCTGACTTCATACTTTTTGTATAAAAGCATAAAAGCTGGGCTCCTATGGGTATCAAAAGTGTTGGAAGGCCCAGACCTACTGGATAAGGGCTATGAGATGAAAGGGTGGAGATTAGTGAAGACGTGAGTGGCAGAATTTTATAGAAACGCTTTGCATTACAAGGAGTTCAAGTTGATGATGATAAAATAATTACAAAACTATTTCTGGACCACTTTGTCAACATAATCCTTATTATAAAACCACTATCAGTTCAAAATTTTAAACCAACTACAATGCCTAAGAGCAGGTCACACTTAAGGGAAAGAATTTATTTCAGCCAGGCACAAGAAAAACAGGGTTAACACAAGTACAACTTATAATTTTTAATTTAATTCCTTTTGTTACCCTAACAGTTATCACTTTTGTTAGTTCTAATATAACTCACCTACTATGAGACCTGATTTCATTAAATAATACAAAGCTTTCAATACAATTCCAACTTTACAGTTACCTTCCTAAAAGATGGTAAATCCAGTACTTGTGACATTTAATTACTCAACTTGAAACAAAAAGGATATTTCATCCAAGTTCATAACTGAAGACTAATTTCTTTGTTTCAACATAGTCCATATGCCTACAAAACACTACAAGGCATCCCAAACCCAAGAAGATCTGCAGATTTTGTGAATGTGTAATTGAAACCGATTGTTTTAGGGTAATAAATATCTACAGAATTAAGTCTCCATATAAAACTACGGACATGAGAACATTTTATCAAAAATTAAAATTACGATGTGGTGAAAACTGCTATCATCGGAGAATAATTTGCTTCCTCAAATGCCTCAGAGAAAGAACAACACCAAAGACAAGCAAGAATTGAGCATGCCAAGTGTCTACATAATGGAAATCATCCACCAAAATACAGTGCAATATTGTATAGCACGGTGCATAATACAGAAGTGAACGGCATTTATTAAAAGCTTACAATAGCTGTAATGAACATATAATCAACTACAAATATCATACTGAAATTAAAAGTGTATGAAATAAGGGAATTTTATTTTTACCTTTAGTTGTATTTAGTGGTGGGTACATAGCTGCTAGGGATTGGTGTTGTGTAAATACTCCTCGTCCCAAGTAATCGGCAACCACTGAAAATGTATCTGTTGCCCTCTCCATATGTTCATGAAATTGGTCATGCTGGCTACGATGAGTTTCCTAGAATCAAAGGAAGAAAAATAAATCACGTGTACCTGTAAGAAAGTCTAAAGTTGTTCAATCATCAGTAATCTATCATTAAAAAAAAAACTACTCAGCATATAATGATTGCAGGTATACAAATCATAGTATGTTTCAAAACAATCATGATTTAAACTGGAAATTAGCCAAATACTGTATATTACATGAACCAACTCTACTTTCTACTTAGAATACGTGAACCAATTCTACTTTCTACTTAGAATGCAAGTCAACTTCCTTGTTTGACAGTTGTGAATGAAATAATATTAGCAAAACAATCTGACCTTTCTTCCAGTAATAAATCTAAAAATAAAAATACAGCTCTTGTAAGTAGTGACCAGCAGCTGACCAACAGACAGAGCTCTCTAAGATTGGTTTGGAAATATGATGAGAAGCTGGAAGCATGTTTAACATTAAAAAGTGCTGTAACAGGTAAGGAAGTAGCAGGACATGGACTAAAAGGAAGGCACAAAAAATCCACAAGGAAAAGGAAAAACGGACTTAAAAACATCAATGACAATAACTACAGTACAGTATACTCATTTGAAGACCACAACCATGAAACTTCTCAACCCAACATAAAATTCTGCCATGTACATACAGTTACCTGAGCTTTAATGACATCCAGCATCTTCTTTCTTTCGGGAAGGCATATGGGGCAATCTGCGTCACTTTCACTATAACTTTCGAAACAGCTGCAGAGAAAACAAGAAGTGTAAAGGTTCAACACCTTGTAAAATTAAATGGAAAATAAAGTTCACAGAAATACATCACACTCAATATATAACGATATTCTAAGTGGTCTACTGTCAACATGTATATGTAACATAAATACACAATAGATTACATACAATGTTTGAAGATAAAAATATACTGTCAAGAAAGTCTCTGAGTTAATGAAGATTTAACTTGTGACCTTTGCCACAGACATTTAATTTTTTTCAGTACAAACCAGTTACTTTAACATAGCCTACTGGTGTACCCAGAGAAGTTATTCCATAGTAAAAGATAACTGATCAGGTGACTCAGGTACATTTGAGTATGCATATATGTTCTCTTCGGTCCTCTGTAGCTAACTGAATCACTGCATAACCTGATCCTGCTACAACATAAATGTTGGGTCAGGAGGATGGCATTTGGATGAAAGTAACGGGTACGCACTGAAAAAATTTTTTTTTTAAAAATATTGTACGTTTGTTTCACCACAAACCCACTGCTTTGGCACCACCTGAACAATAACAACCCTGTTCAAGCTAAGCTATAGAGCAATACCTAAAAATGTGAAGAGATTTGTAAACTAAATATTTGGCAAATCATGTATTCTTCAAACAAGACTGCAATCGGCACTGAATAAGAAATACAAGCACACAAAATACAAAAAGAATGATGAGCAAATCAGCTCAATATCCTCCAACATGAAAATTACTGTGAATAATGAAAAAGAACAAGACTTTACTTTTGAACTCTTATACAAATGATTAGATTATGTGATCTATACACATCTATAGTGTAATGATGTGCTGTATAGGGAAATCTGTACAATGCATGAATAAACTGTTAAAGCAATGGGCGTGTCATGAGACATATTTACTTTGAATAATCACCTCACCAGCTAAGTCTATCCCCTTTAATTGCATGAATTTTGCAACTTCCATAAAACTAACTGATCAAGTCTTTCTGCCATACATATATAGCTCATAACATAGCATTTAATAAGTTTCATCTAGGTCTTACTATGACTTTTATCTTTGTGCGATTTTTGAGTAACATTCACAGTTCACTGTACTGCCTCTCCAAGATTCACAAATGAGTGAAACTGTAAAGATGGTATATTCGTGTGCCGTCACTGGTCAGAATGAGACAGTTTAGTCTCTGATAACCTCCTTGTTTAATCAACTTCATTATTGCTAAAATATGTACAAAAGTATACAATGAAAGATCAAACAGAAATAATAGCCTCATAATATTCTAAATCATATTGAAAAACATGTTAATTACCAATCTCAATGTTAATTCCACAGAAAAATTACAGCTAATATTTTCAAAACACTTACTGTTGGTGAAATGAATGCATGCACAAGAAGTGCACAGACGGAAGTTCTAATTCATTATTACATATATTGCATTTCGTCGCTGTAAACTGTATGGCTCTGAAAAAATAGAATGTATAATTAAGTACAATGCAGCCAGAGAATATCCAATTTGATGTGTCACTCTTTATATGGCATTTGAATTCTATAAACATTTTATATAGGAAAAGACAACCTATTCCTCCTTTATGGAATTATCAGAGCTAAGCATATTCGCTTCATAAAACCATATGCCTTACGTAGTTCTAATGTTATTGATTGTCTCCTTCATTTTGGATGTCTCCTGGACGTACTCCTCAGCACGCAATGCTTCTTCAGCGAGTGTTGTAGAATGAGTGCTCACCACTCTTAACAGGTATTCTCGCACGTGGCCCAGCGTAATGTGCGGAGAAGCAGCTAACTGGTCAACAACCTCAAGCGGTGGTAGCAGACGATGCTCCTCTAAAGAAAAACTTACAGTAGGGAAATGCTTGAAAATATAAACCATAACACAAGTAAAATGAAAAAGAGACATTAACTAGAACAGAGACCACTAAAAAATAACTATAGGATGGATGAAAAAACACATTCTATTTAGTATGGGGGTTAAAAACTTTTACTCTGAAGTCTGGTTAAACTATCAAAAATTATTAATGTATCTTTTGCTGTACAACTGCTATGACCAAAAGGAAAACTAAATTCAAGACCAGAATCAACGGATTTCTGTACAACACTGGATATACAAAGAAGTGAATCACACACACTCAAGCCCTTGAAAGTGCCAAACTGTAAGCCAGAGAACCGATGATAATTTTCGCCATACAGGTGGGATCTGCATGTCTTAACACGACAAACATATTCAGACAAATACGACTAACCAATTTTATCCAGGCATGTCATAAGATGTTGTGGATCTGGAGGTAGGAGAGATGAAGGTGAGGTCAGTAACTTCAAAGCAGAACACCAAAGTGTTGATTTATCAGTGGATTTTTTCACACAAAGATTCAGCATGTTCTCGACATCCCCTCGTTCTGCATACCAAGCTATGAGCTCCTCATACCTGTAATAATAATGTTATATTCTGAAGGCACTTAAGCAGACACAACTAAATACAACACAACTTGCTCTACTTAATAATCTACCTGATCTTCAAAACTACATCAATAATCAACTGTACTGAAAAAACAACAAGTAAAAATTTCTAAAAACACATATGACCAAGCAGTTAGTAAGGTAGATTAAAATATAAATGAAGTTTATCATAAGATTATGTAGTTGAATCATGGTTTATTTTAATGCAATATTTATAAACCTAATAAGTATAGTTCTGAAAGTTCATTATGCAAAATTTACATAAAACAAGTAAATCCTATCATATTTTGCTATGTTATTCTATCACACAACTCTAATATAGTTTAGCTAGGCCAATGGATCATTTCTAAACTTGCACGCTTAGTCCAGAGGAAATTTTTTTCTTGTAATATCAAGTCTGTGTATTCTCCATGAAGTTGAAGCTGAAGGAATGTGGGAGCATAAAAAGTGCGCTGTGACATAATTATGTATGAAAGCCATACAGTACTGATATCTCAATGTTACACCAAACCTTCAGAAAAAAAACCAATGGTACAGTTCTTGGGCACCTAGCACATCCACCTACTTTATCTTTCTTTCTAGTTCTTCCATACAAATATGCATAAATATTTTTTGTCTATATATCTACCCCAGCATAAAAGAATCTAATTACATGTATTTTTGCCAATACATATTTTGATTGGATAATGCAGATCAGTAAAGTTATTAGAGCTAATTTTGTCCACTTACTGAAAACTATTTCTTGAAAACTGCACAGAAAAGAAACTATTAATCTACTTACATCCCAGACTGATCCCAAAGGAAAAGTTTGCCATCATGAAACTGGTACTTATCACACAACAACAAAGCTTGATCTCGATTGTAGCCAGTATCTGAATTACGGAGCACTCCCATTACCTTTGCAGCAAGGGCAGCTTGAGCTTGTCCTGGGAAAAATACTCTTGATTAGTTTGGTAACCACAATGTGCAAAATATCAGAGGTTTAAATACCTATCTTTAACCATAACCAACAACATTATATTTCAAGATAAATCTAACGTAGGCTGCATGAAATGGAAAAATGCACTTTTTAACTCATTCATTTTGGCAAAAAAAAGTAAGAATCGCCTTTTGAATCGTACCTGTTCTGGGAAATCATAATACACTAAGTGGTAAGTAATGAAATTCAAAGTCATTTACCCTCTGGAGCAAGTCCATACTGATGGAGGTACTCAGCTAACAATGTTGTATACAGCTTGGGTGAGAGCTTCCCTGGAATTAGTGCCATCTTTTCTAAGAATGTGATAGCCTGCTCACTGTGGCCAACCAGCAAATATTCAAATTCTTCTGGATCAGCATACAATGGCTCTTCTGGTGTTAAATATCCGTCTAATGAACCCTGTCAAATAGTACAGTATTTACTTAATCTAGATCTACCAAGAACTTAAAAATGAACAACTTAATGTACCAATAACTGTTTTAGTGAGTGTTTGCTATCAGGACCTTCAAAGAATTACAGGATTAATAAAAACAAATATCAAACAAAACTTCAATCTCTTAAAGCTTCAAAATAATCCTAATGTTGCAAAGAGTACGGATATTTATTGCCAATTAATTTACATGCTTGAAAATTTCAACTTTCATGATACAGTACATACTTCTTTGATGATAGGGGAATTGCTGGGCTTGTAATCTGTGCAAAGTGAGATAAGGACTTCGGTGGTATCGTCTGGGACATGAGAAAGAAGAACTGAACCATAACGGAGAATGTTCTCTTTTGCTTCATTAAATTCCAAGGTAGAGATATACCTGTAGATGGAAAAAAGAGAATGAATAAAATCAGAAAAATTTAAATATCAGAATGTCCTAACTTAAGGATTTACATTACCAACTACATATCCATCTAGTTTTGTCCTTACATTTTGATCCTCAATAACTTTCATCCCTTTTATAAAGATCAGACATATCTCCAGCATATCCATCAACTACAAAACATCCAAAACAAAAAAATCTAATCAAAGCAATTCTGTGTCCTTTGAGACATACTGTACTGTCAGACAGGAACTGAGGAGGCACTAAAATATGATGTTAAACAAAGCAAAAATATTATGGACTGAAGACCTGTGCTTTTTCTACCATAGCATAAACGGCACTTATACAAGAAAATAAAGGAAATTCATGGCCAGAGCACACTGGAAAATGGTATGAAGAATGAAAAATTAACAAAGAGATTTCAAAGAATAAGATTTGATATACGCATGAAAAGAAAGGCAGAAAATCAGTCAGCTAGAGATGAAAATATGCAATCCACAAAAATGGACTCACATGCTTTTGAATTACTTGTACATACTGCTGCCCCTCTCAACTCATGCCCCCCCCTCACCAATATTCTCTCTCATTCAGTATTTTTTTTAAGAGCTAAGGCTAGCTAAGGGCATTAAACTGTGTATCTTATTGCCCTTTGTACTAAAAAACAGAAAGATATGAAAGTGAAGGGCCACCAACCAGTGGATGGCACAGAAATTAATGGAAAATGGGTATCCATAAAGCCTTGTGCTAGATGGTAAGTCAGTCTGAAAGTGAACAAAATGGGAAGAACACAAAAGAAAAGGAAAACATGTAAGATAATGACAATGATGATGATGATGACGGTAAAGTACATTTTGTTGCTCTTGACTTTCAAATACATAAAATCAGATAATAAAGACTTCAAAACAGTACTTTTATGTGTCACAGTTACTTACCAAAGAACAGCACATATTTCTTATACAGAAAATACATAAATGTGAATTATATCAGAAAACAGACACATAAAAAACTCTATGCGAAATACCTCAACAAAATTTATCAGATACAGAGCTCTGCTTGTTTCTCAACAAAAGAATGGAGTAACAAATAGCAATACCTTAAAACTTTTTAACTGCTACGGTAAAAGTTTCATCTTACCAGACCTTAATTCATCAGAATTCTTTACAAATAAGCCATATTATCATGATGGACTTTTGCTGGACTATTTTTTTTAACAGTGATGCATTTGGAAAATAAATTCCTTAAACAGAATGAAAAGCAAAATGTACAGGTTAGCTGTAGCCACATATTATAAGGAATTATTGTTGTCTGAGGGATCCCTGAAGCCTTGAGGGTTTGAGTGTAAGTTATACTATGGTGGTCTTTGCTACTTATCAGGATTCACCACTTATCACGAGGCCACATCCCCAAAGCACCTGATAAACTGAGGGACTACTACCTTGGGAAGGCTGTGAAAGCAAAACAAAATATACAATACAGGGCAACCATTGGTTTTGCTTCAGACAAAAGACAAACTGCCAATAAAACAGCAAAGAACTAATCAAAAAAATGACAGTAATGTACTGTGCTAATATAATAATGCTCTTGCACTGGAAATAAGTGGCATTAATAAAACAAAGATAAAAATACTAATACACAGTCCTTGCTTTGCCTACTGTTCAGTCTGTCTAGGATTAGCTAAAATACTTGGTGAATATTATTTGCTTTGTTTTTATGTACCATGAATGTATAAATTATCAAAATATGTAAGGGGGTCAGGAGTGTAACTCTAACATATGTCGAGGAGTCACTGTACCGTAATATATCATCTATCTCTTAACTGTATTTACAATGGAATGTTGTTCCCCTAAATGGAAAAAAATTCCTCTATAAGGTACCAATTTCAATAACGCATAGGATGAAGTGAGATAAACAGCATTGTCCCAAACGAATAAGGTACCAATTTCAATAACGCATAGGATGAAGTGAGATAAACAGCACTGTCCCAAACGAATAAGGTACCAATTTCAATAACGCATAGGATGAAGTGAGATAAACAGCACTGTCCCAAACGAAAAACTATGTGAAAATATGAATCAAAAGGAAATATCACTAGTAGAGGTTTCCACTTACAACCATTTCATTACACAGATCAATACGCTAGTCTTCTGACTTTCCACATTTTTCTTACCATCTTGTTCCTTTCATAATAAAGACAAAAAATTTCCTTTCATGAAAGATAATAGTGCTAACCAAAGAACAGTAAATACCATGCTATCCCAACATACCTCAATGCTGCAACATAATCTTTTTTGTCATCGATAAGGATAGCCAGATGATGTTGATGAAGATTGTGTTTTGCAGCCAAAGCAAGAGCATGGTCATAGTAGCCAGCACTACGGCACACTTTGACACCCATCTCTACATCGCAATCCACTGCACCATCTCTGCTCTGTAAATAATATTCTTGTTTTAGAAAGGGAAATAAACATGAATTTCAGATATAAGCAATAAACCTGTGGAAGGTTAAAATATACCCAAAACCACATATCCCAGAGATAATAATATAAATCAATACAATTAGAAAATGCCACAGTACTACACTTTATAATGAAAAGATTTTAATAACCAACAGCTAAAAATCAAATGAAATTACTTAATTAACCTAGGAAGTTTCAAAATGGAACATGTAAAAATATTAGGATAATCATCACAAGACTGATTCTCATACTAAAGAACTTGGTGAATTTTCCAATTATTGTATTGTACTTCCAAGCAGGAAACATTAAAACATCAAAACATATATAAGGAAAATCCACAATAATTTGCAATGTCTCACAAATTATATATTTAGCAAGCTTTCACACACCACAAAGACATTACAAACTATTGTATGTGAACTATTTTTACCTATGAAGGTTAAAATGTCTTTTCTTAGATTTGAGAGTGCTATGAATGGACAACGAAATCCATCACTAATAGAATGTAGTGCATATTTCTGCATATACAATAAGGTACTTTTAGCACAAAATATGATTCATTTATAAATAGTGATCTAATTCAATACACATGTTCCACTAAGAACTTACCATAATAAATTCATTAAGCTGCTGAGTGTCTCGTAAACGAGTGTAGCAATTAAGCAATAAGCTGGTGTGATCTGCTGTAGCAGCACCTGATTTGTGTAGCTCTTGAAGGTACGTGGTAAGATTATGGATATGCTGCGTGTCCAGGTACTGTAATGAAAATATATTTTAACAGTCTTATTTTACAGAGTAAAACAATAAAACAATTAACTGAAATATGGAAATGGTACTAAATTCATGAATAACCTGAAATATACCTTTATATATTTTTCAAATCTTATTACAAAAGTAGATTATATTCAAATAAATTCATGCATATGGTGCTTTTTTTTATGTTTTGATTTTCGAAACTGGAAACAAAATATTTTCCTCTTACTTTTCTTATAACATACGAAGGTTCAAGCTGTGGGATGGTTTTTATATACTGATCCATTGCTGATGACTGGTTACCTTTACTGTATAACCAGTCGCCATACTGACGGAGAATTTCTGCCACTTCTTCTGGGTCACAACTTTGAGTTTTTGCTAAACTGGAAGATAAGAGGAAGTTAACTCCCAAAAAGCTGAGACTAGGCAGTTGTGTTATTAATTTTCAGCAAGGCTTTTGCACCAGACTGCCAAAATTACTAGACAAAAGATAATTCATGATTGCCTTACGATAACTATTCAAAGAAAAAACATCAAAGCAATATTTGCAGTGTACTTCAGCCTCTAACATTCCTATCCTCACCTTATGGCAACATCAAATTGGTTTTTCTTAAACAGAATCTGAAACTTGCTATGGAGATCTTTCTCCATTATATGAATGATAGAGGGTTCCCTTGTGACAAGGTACAGACTTCCCCATTCTCCTACAGCACCTGCTAGCCCTTGGACTTGTGTGCTTAAGGCAACCAGTTTATTGGTAAGATCGTAGACAATGATGCTCTCTTCACTGTTCCTGCAACAAAAAAAAATCAGACCTCAAAAATGTAATACAGTAACAATGTCAATATTCATTTTCACTTCTCATGAAAAAGAAAATCCATTTAGATATTTAAAAATTATCTACATTATGATACTAAGAATTGTTTGTCTTCAGATACTGAATATGTATTGATGGAGAAATATTTGAGCTTACGCTGTTCAGTTCCAATTTTTGTGTATGAGATTATGAAAAAATTATATTACCTGCCACCTGCCAAGCCCTTTTCTACAGCTGCGACAATAAGGTAGCCTTTGAACCATGAAACTCTGGATTTCTCACCCTCAAACACATAACAAGATCCCCGACTATCTGTTGTATAGCTGTATATAGCCTGAAATATATATTTAGAATTGAAACAATTAAAATAGCAAGCAGAAAATGTTCCAAATACTTTCTACAGTTTACAGGCATCTTCAACAAAAAATGAAAAAGGTCACATAATTCAGAAATCTCCTTTTTAAAAGGTGTGTTAAAGAAAGGTAAATGCACTAGGAACATCAAGTATATTGCTAAATATTAAAAATAATTTACAAAGAAAATTGTAAAGTGAGAGGTAACCATTAAAATTTTAGTCTTACTGGCATTCTCCCTCCACCCCCACCCCCTGCCTGTAGCACTGATTCACCTTAAATATCTACTGCAAATGGATAACAATCATTCCATATGTTAAGTCTAAATAAAACTTAAGTTCCAGAACACTACCCTCTGGAAAATCAGGCAAGATAGGTCTATGCTCTTTTAAAAACAACTTTAACAACAACTCTCCTTTGTTAATTGCTTAGAAAAATATGAAACAGGTCAGCAGAGCTACTACTCAAGAACTTTTCTAAGTACAGTACTCTTAAGACAACATAACGAAAATGTTTGATTCCTATATCAAATGCTGACTAGGCAAGAAAAAGATCTTGTGAGTATCTTATTATCAAGACAAGTTAAATTTACCTACTACATATAGAACATTTTAAGTTTTCATTAAAATGACGCTTCAAACTTACATCGGGCCTTGCTACTAAGAAATGATGCTCGTGACGTCCATCTGCTAGTGTTGAACAACCAGGCTTACAACCTACTGAGTCAAGCTCTATCTGCAAAGAAGAACTTTTTGCTCAATATCTTACCAAATATTATGAAAACAGAGCACATTTAAGCATCCATAAGAAAATCAAATTTATTTTCTACATCAAAATATAAAAGCAAATAAAAATTCCTCACACTCTCTCACTAGCAATGATCTTAAGAAAAGCTCATTTTCATTCTGGGATTCTGACTACGATAAAAAGTTTCTTTGGCATAAAATACAAGTCAGCTTCTTTGAGGCAAACTATGAGATCTTGAAACCCCCTTTGGGTTATCAACCTAGGAAAAAAAGTACGTAAATAGAAAATGGAAATAATAACTCACCGTTGTTTCTTTATCTCGTGCAGTGCAATTTATTGAATATATGTTGGTCTGAGTTGTTACAAATAAATGAGTCAGTCTTGTTCCATGACGTAAATGGAGGGAAGTGACAGCTCCCGAGCAGGTGGCTATAACACGGCACTTACTTCCACGATCTCGACTTACTTCCCCTGCAAATAAAGAATCATGTTTTAAAGTACTGTACTGTTTCATAAGATAATACTACACAAACTCAGCCATTATATTAAACCAGCAGTTCCCACCACAGGGTCACTAAATGCATAGTATTCTTCTTTGGGTCACTATGACATTAAATTCCTAAAATGCAAAAATATCATACTTGTTCAATTCACAAATCTGATGTACTGCCAGCAAGTATGTCAATATAAAAAACATTTACTTCTGGATTCTCAATCAGTATCTAATACTGGTGTTGTTTACATATAATATCAGTTGAGTGATCTGGAGTTAATATTGAGTTACTTCCTAGGTAGCAAATGTTTGCTTGAGTGTTGACAATTTTAATTATAAATCATAAGGTCTTTCTTTAAAACATAAGCAAATGCCAAACACTGACTGAAAGGAATACTTTCTGAACAACCATCTTTGATTACATGTCCCTTAGTAAGTCTCCAGTGGTAGGAGCTTAGGTCTGACTTAGAAATGTCACTTTTCAAGCCTCCAGCTAGATGTTAGCCAGCTATGATCAAGTCACAGTAACTACCCATAAGCTGGTTCAAGTTAGTGCCTACTGATTCATTACAAATACAAAATTCTATTATGCATACACAAAATAAAACTAACCTCTGTACAGCATAACAGAACCATCAGCCATTCCAACAGCCATCAGTGATAAGTTTGGGTGCACAGCTATTGCAGTAACTTTAGGTGGTCTTTCATTTCGTTGGGCAGCTGCGTTTCCTCGACTACTACTAGTCTGGGGTGGCCTTGGATCAGGCAGGACTGTACGCAAACACAAGGGTCGACCCTGAACGTCTGTTTTATCTGGAGACCATACTTTAATCTCTGATGAGCCATCTTTGCCGTCCTACAAACAAAAAATATAAACAAATAGCAATGAAAAATAAAAGAAAAATACAAAAATCCATCTAATTTTATCTAGAGGAAAACTGTAAGCATAAAATTTCGTGATCAAATTTCTTTCTTGCCCTTCATAATACATTGAAAAATTCTTCTGTTTAGTTGACGTGACAAATAAATATTGCAAAACTAAAAACATAAAAGTCCCCATCAATTATCTATGTGTTTCATGGATACAAAACTAATTTCACTTAAGTGTGAATGCCTTGTTAAGCTGAAAAACCAAGCTGGACAGAAAATGGTTGGTGATGACTGAATGAGGGGTGAAATCCTCATTAATATGAGAAAGCTAATCTCAACTTCCAGACGCTCTAACCTCTTGATTCTGTCTGCCAACCAGAAATGTTTACTAACTGAAGGTTAGCATAAAATGCACTCCCATAAAATTCAAATAATTTGTACATGTGAAAATACTAAATATCATCAATTTTGTATATGCTCTTACAAATCATGCCACTTTTACTGATGCTGAATAGCTGAGTTACTAATGATAGAGGTGATGCACTGATGAGTTTCCAGATATTTTTCTCTGACAGGAAAACCACCCAGCTGGTATGCAAGAAATTTTAACTTCAATTTCAATGTCTCATCATATTAGAATCTTCAACACATTTACTTAAGATGTTTCCTTCTCAGAGTTAAACATGGAATGAGTTCTTTCTCTACACTCTCTTTTGTCTAGTGCCATTTATGCATGAATTCCCTTTCAGACAAGGTCTTAATCTATGTCTTTTCACCATGATTTTCTGAGTTTTACTACAGGTCTTTGTCCTGCGACTACTGCGATTAATTTCTCCTCTTCCCTTTTCATCACTTTTGTGCTCACCATCTCCATTGTCATGTCATCTCTCTTGTGGATGCCAGACATTTGTGAAACTTTCTTGGGAATATAACACTCAGTTGGCCAGGTCTCTACTCAACAGCTCATTTAATGGGGCTTTAGTGTCTCAGCTAGATTGGAGCGCCTGGCTTAAAGTTGTATACAGTACTTTTTCTTACATCAAAATTACCGGTCCAAAAAATCTATATCACTGTATTTCTCCCACATCTTACATCAAGTAAAATATACAAAAATAAACAAATGCATCATACTTACTGCAACAGTCACAATAATCCTTGTATGGTCAAAGGCAATAATTGTTTTCAAAGACTGTTCGTATGCTTGAAAGGACTCCAGCCTTAACTGCCGAGTGATGCTATGCACACATCCATTGGAGTCCCCAATATATACGAGACCGTGACCAGCAGCAGAACATGTAACAGTGGCCCCCTGCAAAATCAATTCATGGTGAAAATCAAGCTTCTCTCCAGCACTGTAAAGCTCAAACAGAACAAATACAAACATCATACACATAAAAGAATGACACATAAAGGCCACTGCTATCCAGATATTTTCTAATTTAGAGAAACAATGGACATTGACAAAATGGAGCCAATTCCAAAAATATATACTGAGAGTCAATATAAATTTTCATCTCTAATAAAAATACACTCGAAATATGTTTATTGTTCAAACATTCTGACATTGCCTGTAAACTCCAGATAAAACATTAGAACTGTATTACATGAACAGCACAATATTCCCTCAGAGTCATGATAAGCATGTATTTTTACCAAGTTCTTGTTACTGAAAATGACTGTTTAAAGCAATTAAATCTTCTACAATATATACTGAATAAACTTCTTATTTAGCCTATGCTTTACTGACAAGAACAGTGTGGTTTTAGCCAAGAAGAATCATTGTTATCTTCAAGCTTGAGCCAGAAAGGGACATAAGACTACTTATCTAACTTTAAGAAAAACATAATTGAATACTAGGCTAGTACTGAGAAGGAAGTAGAAAAAAGATTACAGCCTGCCTCAAAGAACTGGAAATACACAGCTGGCCTAGTTGTAAATAAGTGTTGTATTAGTCCTCAGGACAAAATTCATTAATGTATCTATGAGGTTTTTACTTCTTTACATAGAGAAAACAGAACTTAAAACAAAAATTGGAAAAAGTTTGGAAGTGTATTACAAAATGCTATGATTCACGGCTCATGCATTTGGGAACCTGATATTACAAAAATATTTTGTCAAGTAGCAATTAGTGGAAAGAAATCACTCTCGTAAAAAATGAGATATGCTTGCAGACGTGGCAAGATGTGATAAAAATAGAAAAACTCTGTCAACTTTCCTGTGATAATCCTTTAAACAAGCCTGAGGACTTTCATATACAGGAAGTTTAGAGTACAGTATATGAAAAATATCTTGGTGATATTTCCTTTTGACATTATCCCACTATTGTAATAACCTCTTACCATTTAGGTCCCAGAATTTCTGAGAGGGATGCAAACAGTAAAGATTCAATGAATTCTCAAATGGTAAGAGAATGGACATCCATTGTAAGTTTTTGAGGATATATATAACTCGATCTTTATGTATTATTCAGAAAATACAAAAACTATAGCCTTTAGAAGTCCCAAGTACCATCATTTCCACCAGTGTTGCATAAATACATTAGAATCGTAAGTAAAGCCATTCCCACTACTATTACAAGGCTATATGAACACATGCATAAAAACTTTTAATTCACTTCCTACTCTGCTTAATGTACCATAATAAAAGACCTAAAAACTTTTACTTGAAACAGAAAACAAACCAGGCTGAAGCATTAATCCCATTAACAAAAAGCATGAACAGGTTCAGATTTCATGCCTACAAAACCTAAAATCTACCATAATGTGTCTGAAGAACAAATAGTTTTCTCCAATAAGAATTTCAATTTTGTTTTTTAGAAATACAAAGACAGGCTAGCAAAGTATAACATTTTAAAATGAACTACTGCGTAAGTACAAAATCTGCTCACCACTGTCTTACCTTTACGGCCTCAGCCAATTTCCCTCCATCTACGTTTGCTTTTATATCAAAGAAGTTAAATCTTCTCCACTGAAAGAGAAAAAAAAATACACTTATATAAACAGAACATATCCTTAAAAGCAAGTAACCTGAGTATCCAGGATGTTCAAAGAAAAAATACTTTTACAAATATTATTCATAATTAACTTACCTCCCACTTACTTGTGCTCTTCCTAATTCCTACATTTGTCCTGGACCAAGAACTTTGATATGGCACACTATAACAACTTCAAACAAAGATATTTGTAAGGAAAAAACTTATTAACATATCACTTCTCGGACAGGCATTTGATTTGTGGTGCTGGTAGGTAAGTTATGGCACAAATTTCGGCCAACTTTGCAAAGCTGAGGCACTCTATAGGGCCCTTGAGTCTAGTTTTCCTCTTCTTGAAAACTATCAACCTGAATCACTTCTCACCAAACTTTATTTTCAAACATGAGATGTTAGAAAATTATCAGAAAACTTATATGCAATGGTTTGGGTAAATATTTAAATATGATTTTCTTGCTATTTATACATAATGACCTCTAAGGTCCAGTCTCCCAAACTATATATTTTATAATTTTGTTTCTTAAATATTTTTCCAGATGGAAAGATATATGGCAATGCTATGCATCTTCAAAAGAGTTAAGTATGCATTGGCTGGTAGTTACGGACCAATTAGCCTTCCACTGCTCTCAACCTGCACTGACTTAATTTGACGTGAATGGTACATTCTTCTGAAGGCTTACAATATGGTTATCTATTTCAGACCATTCTTGTTGGTGCAATCCATTCAGTTTTTACTTTCCCCCTTAAAAACGAGCATTTCCCATTAGGGTCACTCCATAATTATATGGGACTATGGAAACAAAAATGAGTGGTTTGCACCAAAAATAATAGTTAGAAATATCAAAATATGAGATAAGGAGTTCATGTATTTGCAGATGAATTAGTCGAAAAGATATAAGATTTACAAAGCCTATATGGTGAGGCATTTATGGATCCTAGCTTTACCCCAAATGGTTTACTTATAGGCTAGCCTAGCATTTGCACTGTGACGACTGAATTAGCCTAGACTGTGCAGGAGGGTGACAGGAATATCAATATGCTCTAATCTACCTCTCATTATGAATAAAACAGCTAAATAGTTTAAATTATCCAATAAACAAATGCTAAGGCCTTCTGTCTGTTTGGCTATGTATATTTTTTCTTACCGATGGATTAACCTAGTAGGCCTATATCTTAAGCCTACGTGACGACCTCCCTACACAAATGCGATAATTGAAAATAATTAAAAGAAATGTAAATGGTAAAACTGACGACTACTACTGTGGCCTGGTTACTACCAGTCACAACCAGAGTATTTACTGCCTTTTTTTCATGTTTGTCTTTTGTACATGTTTATATTTTCCATCTTTTGTTTATATTTTTCTGACCATTGCCAAGGGGCAGAGGTCAATCTAAGCAACATCTCTGCATGGACTATTACCTTGGAAATTGATTTTTCCTATACTTTAATGTTGCTGATGAAGGAGGTGGTGTTGTTTATTGTTGCTTAATTGTTATTAACCTCATATCTGCCCAACATGGTTGGGGACCCTTTGGGAACACAGGGTTTTGGGCGGGGGAAAACGTTGGGAGAAAAACCGGACTGTGTTGTTGTTATGGAATGGTTCCATGCATGTGCAAGTCATTAGGGAGCCATATGTTCAAGAAGGGACTGGTTAAAGAAACCTATTATAAAAGAAAATATACTAACCTAACAATGCTGCCCTGGGACCCCCAGTGAAGGAAACTCTACTTTTTACCAAAAGCTCCCCTATAACACTACGCATGCGTGATAGCATTCCAGGATGGCCAGCATACAACTTCTGAAGTTAATAATTAACAGGTTAATTACAGTCGACTGACAAAAAAAATGGTAAACTCTTGATTAGCAACCAAAATACTGAATGAAAAATCAATTTCCATAATAATATCCCATGTGGAGCTATTGCTTAGTTCTACCGGGGCTGGTACCACACACAGCACCCATTTTGCATGTAAAGTAGCAGTTACCGAGTCAGAGTAGTGCAGTTGTAGTCTTCAGTTCTAACAATTCATGTATTTGCAGTAGATTTAGCCTCGACTGTTGGGAAAGGTGACAGAAATATTAATATATACTCTAATTCTAATTATGAATAGCATTGATAAATTGTCTAAATTATCCATTAAACAAAGGCTACGCTCTACAGGCTATGCTAATTTTCTTATAGGCCTCCTAATGGATTAACTAGTCTAAGCGACATCGAAGGCCACTCTATATAAAATCAATAATTAAAATTAATCAAAAGAATATTCAGACAAGTTGGCAATGAGGTCAAAGTTCAAAAATCCAATTGCGACAAGCCGAAAGGCCCAGCTTACCCTATCGGTAAGGCGGTGCTACCCATTAGCCTTTATTACACCCTTCAGAGCAAAATCTTGGACCTTTATTAAATAAAATAATAAACAAATTTCTTATTAAAGTACGATTCAAGCCTCACCTGAAGTAAGGCTGCCATAAGTATCGCAGTTTGCTTCAAATTTACTCGAAAATAATCAGATTCCTCCCAATGTTTACATCAGCTGTCTCTCCTCCCACAAATGTCAATTGGCAGTGGATTATCTGTTGGGCTTTCGGGAATTGTGAGGCGTTTAGTTCTCAAAATGGTAGATTTTCGTGCTGTCTCTTTATTCCAGCAAGACTTGGCAAAGAATTTCTCGTAATATTGTCAAACAAACCTTACAGTCTTACTTATTTTTTAATGCATTTTATGATGCCACATCACTGTGATGCCTATTGTACCATCCCCATCGTCCATATTTACTTTCTGTCAGCCTGACAATCTGCAAAGAATTCCTCGTAATATTTTTTAAAGTTTTACAGTAATGTTTTATAGTTTTGCTTTATTTTTTAATGAATTTTATAATGCCCACATCACTGTGTTCCCTACTTTATCGTCACCTTCATCTTCCACCTTCCATATTTACTTTTGGAGCCCCTCCTTGGGCTAAGAAGAGGGCCCGTTTCAATTTATTTATATTTTTGTTAGTTGTAACCTACAGTTTCCCTCACTTTTGTTAATGTATGTCTTTGCTCTTAGAATGAAATATCAGTCTTCATACAGTACTATTTATGTACGTATTATTTTATTTATATATTCTTGATGATGGTGATGATTACGACTGTATTGAAGTTGACAATAGGATCACGAGGGTGAAGATGTAGAATACCAATGAGTTTATAGTATTGTTTCTTAGACATCGAGCGACTACGCAAGGCGTAGTGTAGAGATAAATGAATTTATTTTGAAACCAAATTTGGATATTAGCACTGTATTATCTTGCTCCACTTTGGGTATAGTTGGCAATATGTGATAAAAGAGAAAGAAAAAATGGGGGCTATGCCAAACAAATCAAAACAGATGGATTAATAAACAGTGGAATATTTACATGCAAAAACAACGAAACAATGAACGGCAGATAAAGAAAAACGTCTGGTAGTATGACAGGAAGCTGATTCTTTGCTAAATACGAGTTTCCTGTTGAAACTGAGTTTCTGGAAGTTAGCCTAACAGTATTCCTTTTTAGCCGTGATCTAAACTTTGTTTGAAAGGCTCAATTCACGCATCCAGGCAGGCAAGCAGTATTCAGTATTCCAAAAATGGTAGCATTAGCAAGTTGAAGAATGTGACGAACACCGTCATATCTGTGGAGACAAGAAGCCTTATGAACAATGTGCAGTTTCTGGCAATTTTGGAGGGATATTTTCAAGAACCGTTAGACTGAAAACTTTGGGTCGAAGGCAATACTAAGTACTGTCAAATACTCAGAATCATCAAGCACAGTAGGCCTATAGCTAAAGTCTTCCCAGAGAAATTAATTCTCTATACTTTCTATGATTTTTTTATCCTTTTCCTTTTTAACGACATAGTGCAGACTTAGATACAGAAAAAAGGAAGGCAATTTGTGAAATACGATTTTCACAGGTCAAACCACACTGAGTCTATCGCATTAACATTAGTTATAAGATATGTGATCTTTGGATACAACGGATGTCAATAAATAACTCCCCTTTCCAGTAAATTCTTTGGATTCTTAAATTGTTTTTCATATCTTAATCCTTCCTGTGACTACATATTATGTAAAGTGTAAGAACAAGCCAGGCTTGGATGTGGTCGGCTTCTAACGTTGTCACCTAGGCCTAACATGGAGGTAGAAAGACAGAATATTTTATTCATTCAAACATTAGTGTGCTCAACGTAGTATGACGCCATTGTTTATAGCTCACACAACAGGAATAGCCGAGACTGATAAACCTCACAGACAGGAAGATATTAAAACAGGAAAAAGTCGTCTGCTCCACTTTTACGAGAACCAAGCGTTAGGCCTAAGTCGCAAGGCTCGCCATTTCGGTTCAG
The DNA here is from genome assembly GCF_040412425.1 of Macrobrachium rosenbergii. NCBI lineage: Eukaryota > Metazoa > Arthropoda > Malacostraca > Decapoda > Palaemonidae > Macrobrachium > Macrobrachium rosenbergii. Next base: position 12,734,729 of record NC_089776.1, read on the forward strand.
CTTTCCACGAGATTCAGTCACATGCAGAAATAATTATAACAGACAAACGCCAGACAAGATGACGATCTGATTTCATTTGTAATGATTATGCCTTCGTTAGCATTTCAGTGGAAGTAACGCGGCTTCCCCATCTAAATTGTTAAGCTTGAAATTTAGTATGCCTACACCATGTTTGTTCGTGGCCCGACCTGACACCGACAACGAAAATAGGTGAAAGCAGTGGGTGGTGGCGTTTATCAAATGCTGCAATTCAATAACTTCATAAAGAATAAGAAAGTGAAAGAAAAAAATATGGGAGAATATTCTCAGCGGTGAAGGGAACCATTTTGCGAAACGGAAAGAAGTATGGAAAGCAGGAACTCTGTGAGAGAGAGAGAGAGAGAGAGAGAGAGAGAGAGAGAGAGAGAGAGAGAGAGAGAGAGAGAGAGAGAGAGAGAGAGTTGTGGGTGGATTAGCGAATATATATTTGAAACAAGATTATTCCAAGGGGTTGCCAGCCAAACTATTTATGCTTCATCAGCCGTAATAAAACTATTTACGAAATAGGACAGCAAAGATACAAAACTTTATAGACTAATGGAGAGAGAGAGAGAGAGAGAGAGAGAGAGAGAGAGAGAGAGAGAGAGAGAGAGAGAGTGTGTGTGTGTTCATGGTCTGCGGACCTTTATATAGAAAACTAACAATTTACATTTACACGTTATTTGCTGGAGGGTAGCATGAAATTATGTATGACAACAGCCTTATTGATTAATGTGGTTATTCGCAGACAGCGAGACATGCCGTCTTCAGCATTAGAAATACATCTAGTTTATTTATGGGTGTGAATCTTCCAAAGAATGATGCTGAGTAATAACTTCATAAGTATTTACATGATGGTTTTTATGACTGAAGGCTGATGACGTTTTAAAATGTTTGTTTTCTGCAGAAGTGAAAAAAAAAAAAAACTGCGCAGCGCCAGTAGGACTGAACAGAGCCACATGGAATTTTAGGACTGCGTTAGTTATTAGACTCAGTGGTGAAGTATGTCCAAAACCGCCAGTTTCCATTTAAAGTAGATATGAAATTCTTTTTGCACCATTTTCTATCATTCTTCCTCGTTAGAAACCACCACTCCATCTCTAGTGATATGCATCATTGGGTTGAAACTGCCATTTTACGAACCCAGCGCTATTGTTCTTATTTTCATTGTAGCGATTTATGTCGTAGAAAGCAATAGCACCGGACGATAGTAAATGATCCTGCGCAGTAGCTGCGCAGGATACAATCCTATCCTACAAGCAGGAGTACCTGGGTTATACAGTCATCTGTTTTTACCCTGTTTGCCCTCTACGGAACAGCTGACTCGTCAGCATCGAACGAAAGGGTCATTAATCTGTTCAGATAATTAAATTATGCTTTATATAAATAGTCAGCCACCATAGGGGGAATATTTTGTCAAAGAAATATACTGCAGTATATTTTTTAGCGTCTGGATAAGATCTCGACATGCTAAACTTTGTAGGTCTTACCAAGACCGCCCACTTTCGTCAGACAAAGACCGTACTCGACGAGTGACCTGTGTTTTGTAAAAAATGTCTACAAAATCGAGAGGCATCCCCTACACTCACCAAGCCATGTCCATTATCTGGAGGATGTAGTAGAAATCCGGTATCTATTTCCATATCAGCGATCAGCCACCCGTGATATCTCTGAAGCTTGGTCCTCCCAAATGCACACTATTGGAATTTAGACCGAGGTCTTAGTAAATCTCCTGTTGGTGTCACGTGACCCCCGAATTCCGCGTGGACTGATGCTTGCTTTGGTCCACTGCTGGCGGGAACATGTTTCATCTCAGGTCCTGCGTTGAACTCTGGCCTTTGTTGTTCTAGGTCAATAGGTCATTCACACCCAAGCCCAGAGATGGACTTGGAATCACACTGTAGCTAACCCTTGACCTCCATCGAAATCTAGTGGAAAATAGTATTCCGAAGGACCTGGAAAGCTACATGCTACATTTTGATGTTTCTGTAACAATGTTTAGTACTCTCTCTCTCTCTCTCTCTCAAGTCAGATGTCAATTAAGGGCCTCGCTTTGTTGTTCTGATATCGTTTTTGGATCCATATTTCACAGTCACATAATAATCTGAGTATATGGCCACGAGGAAAGTGAAACAATGCTGCTATTTTAAAGCATGCCCAAAAAGGTCACCAAATAGTCTGCTTAAGAAAAAACGGCCATTTTTATGCCTGCAGCAATCAGATGAAGAACATCTGTCCTGGATTAACTCAGGTGCGAAGAAAAAGGTAAAAAAAAAAGGTATTTTCACAAGACCTAAAGACCTTGCATTTTAAAGAACTGCTGATAATCTTGAGTCTATCTTCGGTGCAGAATAGGGTCAAACGCATATAGGCCTAGACTTGGATTAAACATATACATTTGTTATAATTATATTTTAATGGAGATTCTCTAGGGTTTCTAGGGACAATGTTATCATATATTGTACAACTGAGGGACCAATCAATCTCATATGGTTTTCCACTCAAGAGAACAGAGAGAGAGAGAGAGAGAGAGAGAGAGAGAGAGAGAGAGAGAGAGAGAGAGAGAGAGAGAGAGAGAGAGAGCAGCCCAATTAGAAGGAACCACAGTCCATTCCTGGGATTTTGTAAACTAAGTTACTACCGTGCTGAGAACTTTCTGTATAAAATTTGTTCCACAGTTGTTTAAAAAAAAAAAAAACACTTATGGTGGTTATTTTCAAAACTGCTTTGATGGATTCAAAGGCGATGAAGTAAAGCGAAAAAAAGATACCTCAGATTATGTTTACTTGCTTTTGTTGCAGATTGTCTCTGATGTTTTCTTGCAACAGGCATCTAAAACATGCAATATCATTATCGTGTCTCTCTCTCTCTACTTCGTTATCTGAAAATTCACAGCCTGCAACATTGTTCAAAATCACCCCAAAAATTATCCAAAGTTCCCTTGAAAATGTTTCAGAATTTTTTTTCACAAATAAACTTTTACTCTTGCCATTATAAGAAATTTTATAGTGTTTGTGGCATTATTCCGGAAAAGAAAACTGATTTTCTATGTATAGTTGAAAGGCATAGTTCCTTTTGAAAGATAACAAATGCTATAGTTTTACTTCCATCAAGAAATGGATGGATGCATTGCCAACAGGCCGCTACTTTCTGCAAACCGTAACGAACTGACATAAGGTATGGAGGAACTGTCAGACTGTATGCTAAAACCAGAACACCAAACTGAATAATATTAATAATGTTATCGTGAATAACAGGAATACTGTTATTGGTCTCTACTAGGCTTCTCTGGGCACCAGAAGAGTTTGAAGACTTCGACCTACGCGGATTAGAGCCATGAGACTGAGGGAAGCTAAAGATGGGTGGGTATTTTCTGGAAGCAGTCATGAGTGACGAAACTCACATAAGCCTATTGCGTCGTACGGCGTTGGAGGCAATGATTTAGAAAAAAGAACCGATTTTTAATATTAACATTCATATTTAGCTATGAATGAGTAAATTATATGAATATAAAAAAGAAAATTGTTAATTGTGGTTACATTAATATTTGCAAGAGATTTTATTTCCTTTTTTTATCTTAATAGTTTGTCTTTATCTGTGTGGCCTATTTCTCTTTCTCGGACTTTTTTTTTTTACTTTTCAGTTTCCTTTTCTCTGCAGGCTTCAATACTTGCTCTTATATTGACGCAAACGGAACTCTTCATAATTCCCAAATCCCAACATAACGGAAAATGTCCTCCGTTTCTTGAACACAGCTAGACGAAAGTACAACCCACATAATGTTTGTCTGTCTCTTCGGCGTAAAAGGATATGACAGCGTGTCTTGGAGGCCCGATCTCATGGGCCTAGAGTTGTCTGTTCATGGTCAAAGAACTCTTTAGGCGTTACGTGTAAGCCCACCTTCCTGTGAAGGCATCTAGACTTTCCCGAGTCCCGACTCGTTCCTCTTCTTATTATAGTATATAGTCAAAGATTCCCCCACCCTCTCTCTCTCTCTCTCTCTCTCTCTCTCTCTCTCTCTCTCTCTCTCTCTCTCTCTCTCTCTCTCTCTCTCTATATATATATATATATATATATATATATATATATATATATATATATATATATATAATATATATATATATATATATATATATATATATATATATATATATATATATATATATATATATATATATACTGTATATATAGTATATTCCTCTTCTTAGTATGAAGTCAAAGATCACCCCCTCTCTATATGTATATACACACATACTATATATATATATATATATATATATATATATATATATATATATATACATACAAAACTTAGATACAAAATTAACCAGCCGCCACCACGACACCAGATTGCTAAGCCGGGAACACTTGACCAATTATGAATTTTTGCCATGTGTACACACACACACACGTGACGTTTTATACTTACAAATATTAAACAGCTTGTTGATGAATTCACTTCACCTTGGAAAATGATTTTACGTTGGAGGGATTATAATTGATAAGTGCACTTGATCCGGCTAGAATCTGAAGTTAGGCCTATTGCTCTAAGTGGGGTGGTAGACAATCGACTTGTTCTATACTTAGATTAGAAATCACCCCTTCTCCTCATTGATAACAAGTATGTAAATTTATCACTAGTATACACGTGATTTTTTATTTTTAAATATAATCCAATATATAATATAACATTATCGAATTTACTTTACCCTGTGAATAACTTTTTCATCCAGTTCGCCTGGAGTGTAAGCAATTCTTAAGGTATAATGAATTCAGTGTTGTTATTTGTGGGTCAACTATATATATATATATATATATATATATATATATATATATATATATATATATATATATATATATATATATATATATATATATATATATATATATATATATATATATATGCATGCAAGGACCGATTTTCCCCAACCGGAACTTGGGATTAGTATGACTGTTATGGAGCAATGGCTGAAATTGGAGGCGATAATGACTCAACGGGCAAATACCGAAGAAGGAAGAGATTGGGACGCTGTCTAGACTTAAAACTGCTGAATCTGATTATGTACGGAGTGACCCAGTTTTTTTTCGTGAATAAATTTGATTTAAACTTCTTTTCTCCCAGGGAGAGATAAATAGCATCAATTATCATTTAATTATCATTATTTTGTGATGGATGCAGCAAATGTTGCACCACCACATCTGCACTAACTTTGTTACTCAGGTGCGCATGATCTTGACTAGGTTGGAATGACTGACGAAACAAGTTTGTTAAAAAAAAGTCGCCCTAACTTGTTTTAATTTAGTAGATATTACTAATATGACATAGGAACACGATCCACTTTGTCCTGGGTATATTTAAAGAACCATGTGACGTATTATTAAATGTTTGTTGTGATCTTTTGTTTGTTTACAGTTTAACAGCTGATGTCTTTGCGCATGCGTCGAGTCCAGCTGTATTTTCCTGTTCGCATTCGTTTAATCTCGTGTAAAGTCACGTATAGAATTAGCTTGTGATGTCCTAAATTTGCATCATATATTATTTTATGGAAAAAAAATATTTTTATATGCTGTATTTTGTGAAGGATTTGTGATTTTATGGGTGAAAAAGTAAAAATAACAATACCGGATTTCACCAACTCGCGAAAAATCGGACGAGTGTTCTACGATCTATCATTCGTATGAGAAGACTGTTGTTCGGGTCGGAGAATCGCAAGTTCTTGTGCTTTCTTTATGCCCTCGAGGAAACTTCGCAAGACGTTCGCTTCCCCATAGAACGACAGATGGAACGATGAAGTACGGCATCATCAACTCGCCGGAGGAAACAACGTCTTGCGACAAGAGAGATACGGAGGGGGAAAGAGATATGGCGTCGGAGGGGGGTCAGTCGTCAGAAGCTGCAACTATGGCGAAGCAGCGACAGCAGTCCGAGGTTGATGCCGTCATATTTTCGATCCAGTTCTATGGCAAGACCATTGGCGAGGTCGGGATGATGGACCAGGACCTCTCCGAGCTGGACTGGAAGAAATTCAAGTCGTACTTGGTTTGTATTTTGGTGTTTCGTCGCTTAAAAGATTACATTAGGCTAAGCCCTAGCCATCGTAAGGTAACGGGGTTATGTCTTCTGCCAAACTTTTAAAAGCTTCCTGAAAAAGACAGCGTAGCCCTAAATGTTATTTAGGTTACTGTTTAATTTTGCCTTAGAAATTTTTAAGTTTTTCGGATTGCAGTAGGTCGGGTCAACCTTTAAATAATAATTCGACACCATAATTTAGTTGCAATTAACGGTAATGATCAGATTAATTGTCAGGGCTAAAGGCATCTGAAAAACCGTTTCTTTTCACTCTAAGGTCCTGCTTACTATATATGGGTAGGAAAAATGCAAAAACGATTAATTTGTATAAATGATAATTTTAGAAATGCATAACCATGAGAAAAAGTTAAAACTGAGACAACTACCACATATCTCTTGTTCCATAACAGTTTACATGCAAAATGAAAGGCAGTAACTATGAAAGACATTAACAAAGATATAAAAACATGAGGAAGAGGCGATGAATATTCTGGGCAGCGACTGACAGTAACGAGGCTGAGGCTGCAGTAGTTGTATTCACTTTAGCCAGGAAATATTTTGCAAGAAATTAAAGCATACATTTACTATGCAGATTACCCCAAAGGCAGCCAAAAACCTGTTTCCTCTATATGGTTCATCCATAATATAGCTTATGGGGATAGGAAAATGTAAAAATTATTATTTTGTATTAATAGTAATGCAAAAACATATAGTGTACAGTAAAATATAATTGTCGGGAAAATATGAAGTGCATGTATCTGAATTTCAAGGTAGAGTTATATCACAAAATAAAATTAGTTTAGAATCTAGGTTAGCCTAACCTAGGCAATCAGATGCCAGATTCTCGTCATTAGAAAATTTCAAAATGAAAAATTGTTGCTTTTAGCTAACAGTAAAGGTTAAAAATACCCAAAACATGAGAGAAACAGCCAGAAATGTATGTCCCAGTTCCACATTATAAGCATACCCTAACAAAACCTCGGATAATACAAAATTTATCCAGATTATTAAAAAATCTGGATTAACTAAGTCCAGATTGGTGAGGTTTGATTGTATATAGTTCATTTTCTGTTATATGCTGATAATAGAATATGCCTAATGCACAAAACTTGTTTTTGATGACCAAAATACTGAGAAAAATAGACATTTCTGAAGGAAAATATGCAAGGACAATATCAGTAGACAACCTGTTGTCCGTAAATTTAAGGTGCAGACATCATATATACAGTAGTCTGACTAGGTGTTTAAAAGTTTTGTGGAATTCACATAATTTACGTCTTTTGTAGAAGTATTTGTCGTGTTTTTCATCTGAGGATATTTTAGTTATGGACGAGGGAAACTCTACAGGCTTATTGCATTTTAATATCCATTGCACTATATTTCCAAATGGAATATTTCAAATTTCTTATTAATTTTATATCCATAGCTAAGAACAAATGTGCACACTTTATAAAGTTAAAAATCAGCTACAATGCACCGTTTCAAGGAATCTGAACTTGTGTTACATTGGCAACGTACTGAGATTAAGCTGCCTTGTCATGAGTTTGGTAGAGTTGATGATACACTTACCATGAATTTTGACATGACTGTTATGTTTAGAGAAAATAAGACTCTTTCAAGAATGTAATTCTTGGTTTGTTGGAAAAGATACACTGAAAATCCTTAAGCTTTATAAAGACCACTGTCCCTACAGGACATTAGTAAGCTTTATGAAGACTACTATCCATATAGGACATTAATTTGTGTTTGTGTAAAGCTTAAGGATTTCAGTGTATCTTTAGAAATACAACAAGAATTAAACTAGGAAAGGGTCTTGTTTTACCCTCATCTGTAAAGAATGTGACTGTTATTCGTATTATTCATGACATTTTGTCCCAGACAATTAGGAATCGGTTGAAATATATCGTGTTGCGAATGTACTTTAGCTTAATCTTGTGCATTGCCATTATGAAGCTATCAGTAGGCATTTGAAAGAGTGGGGATTTATATTTTGTACTTTCAATTCAAGCACCTTCAGTGCTGAATGTCTTGTAAACACAAAATGGGATAGTTTTGTAATAGATATTATCTCTGTGAAGGGTGTATGTAGATTGCTCAGTTTAGTCAGAGGTTTGGCAAAATGTAATGATAGGCCTATTCTGAATAGGTTTGATAGGCCTACTCAGAGCGATATATGATAGGCCTATTTGGGACTGATAAGACTGATGTGGTTTTTATTGCAGTAATATAGGGGCTGCTAATTGTATTCGTGATTAATTTATAAGTGTACAACCCTTTCTGTATGACCCTTAATTATTTCGAAAATTGTGATGGCTTATCTTTAAAGGCAAGAGCCCCTTTAGTAAAATCATGCTCGCGGTAAAGAATGCAGGTAATGCATTATCAGACTCTGTCGGAAACATGGCAAAACAAAGATTAAGTGGTACTGTTCAGCATCTGAATATATATACATGAAACTACAGCATTAGGCTGTTATGTATATATAACATTATAATTAAATAGCTGAAAATATTCCGAGTATGCTATGTCATTTATCTTAAATTGAAGGGTGTTCATGGGAAAAGTAGGTGCTGATTTAGGTCAGGCAGCCGGGAGGGAACAGTAAGCAGATTGGGACAGTAATTTTAGTTATCAGATCTCTTAAAATTAAAGAAATTGAAATCGGTGGACACTAACAGTTAAACTAAATCCAGAAACAGTACAGAAGTTTTAATTATGAAGAATGTCTTGTACTTAAGCTATAGGTTCATAATAGTAGGAAATTTGACAAGTATTTCATGATTCATGGAAGCAGTAAAGCTAAGTTTATATATGGTAATTTTATAACTTTAATTTGCATAACATAAACAGTGCTCTCTGTCTAGACAATCTATGTTCAGTACATGTAACACAGAGTTATAGTTCATGTTTCCCTGTTGACAAGCAATCCCATCTAAATGAGAGAGAGAGAGAGAGAGAGAGAGAGAGAGAGAGAGAGAGAGAGAGAGAGAGAGAGAGAGAGAGAGAGAGAATCCTTTAGTATAAACCATTGACTGTTTTAAAAAGTGTATGGAGGAAAAATGTTTTATATGTGAAGAATTTATTGTACCATGTCTCTTTGTTTTCCACTATTCTTGTGTCTAATTTCAAGCAAATATTTGCAATCCTAGGCTAGGAGCCTCTGATTTTATGAAATTTTCACACAACTTTAACTGATTTAAGGTAAATTAAATAAACTGAAATTTTATTCTTTTCTTTTATTGCTTTATTGGCTAATTGTGAGTGTGTGCACATTGTAGGCTTTGTAATTTTAAATTTTAGATTGAAGTCTTGGGTTAGCTTATCGTAGGCAAGGAACAGAACATCTCTTGAGCCACAGTTTGCAATTTAGGACCTAGTGTTGTGCTCAAGAAGGTTAATGTACTAGTATAGAGCTCCACATTGCTACACATCGTACAAAGAAAACATGATAGTTTTTGTTCAGCTATAAAAAGAACACAGTTTTTGTTCAGCTATAGAAAAGGTTGTGTTCTTTTTACATTGGTAGGACTTTGTACACATGATAAGCTGTGTTGCAGATGTGCATTGGTAATAAAAATGTTGTATAGTAGTTGTGTTCAATTCAGTTTTAAGGCCATGTCATAATTATCAGGTTATAAGCAAATGAATAAGAAGTTTGCAGGCAATTTGGTGGGTTTTGGAGTAATCAAGACTTCCGCAGCATAATGACACATTGTTGCGCTGTTCGTGCCTTCCATATCCTTCTCCTTCTTCAATTCATCACGTGGTAAATTCAGCTGTTTTTGGTCCCTAACTGTTATGGTTATGACTTGGTCACTTTGCACAACGAGCCTTGCTGGCAATGATTGGAGGTTAGAGGGGGAGAAAGGGAGGTCTTTATATCTTTTGGGGTGCTGTAACCACCTTTTGTTTTACAACATGGTGACATTTGATAGGAGTCCTAAGTCTGAGATGTCAGAGATCTATTTTGTCCTCACTTGTGGGAGGAGCCTCTGAACGAAAACAACTTTATGCTAGGGAGATTAAAATTTTATTTTCAGTAGTTCTTCAAAACAGCTGAATTGCATATTTTGCAAAAATGATGAACATACAGTAAATGATATGAAAGGAATTTGAATTATGAAAAATCCCTAATTTTTGTTAGAAAAAATAGCTAAAAACTCAATTGTCAGTTCCCTGACAGTAAATACAAGCTATAAGAATAGTGAAAATGAGAGAATGGGTTTCCCTGAATAGGGCAGTTTCTCCCTAGTCGTCAAATGCAAAGACCACCATACTGAAAAATTGTTCAAGCATTGTGTGTATATGTGAAGGAAGTACCATTTAGTAAAAGTTTTGATCTGATGATGGTAAAGGAAAAGTGTACCATTTGTGTGATTGTTATGATTTTAATCTTCTATACATGTCATAGTGAAGATGAAAATATGTCAACTGAATAAAATTTTTTTTCCTAGTTCCAGAATCTGCTTACCATTAACCACCAAGAAAATATTTGTGTCAGCTACAGCGATGAAGAAGGAGATAAGGTACAGCCATTTTTCTTTTTATGTTAATTTTTAACCATAGGTGTTTTTAATCTTTGTTTGTATTTTTCACATTCATTGTACAGTATTTGCCTTTTTGTCACATACGAAGATAATATTGACTGACTTCTGAATTAAAAGTGCTTTTATTCTTCTCCCCAGTTGCCAATTGACTCTGATGAGGAATACAGAGAGGCTCTTAAGGTATGTTACCATGTCTTTAAAGAGTGTATTTGATTTAGCGCTATGATACAGTGATATTTGGTGTTTTTCACCACTAAATAATTATAAGCATTATTATAGTTTGGTAAGTTTATTTTTAATCAGTAGCCTGAAATTTAGAGTGTTCTACCAGAATCCAAACCAGGGTTTTAATTGCGTTGTTAAGGAAAGACAAATAAGTTAATTCAACCTGCCATTTTGAAGAGTGAGGAATAAGGATAAGGTACTTAAAAGAAAGGCAGTAACTCATTGGCTCACCCACCTTAGCTGCTTATTTTTCTACTAGTTTCTCAGCTGTAGGTAATTCTTTGTTTTTATATCATTTGATCATGGTTGATTATCTTTGAATGGTGTTGGCCACCTTGTACAGTATTTTGATGTCTGAAGTTATTAGTTTTCATTGAGTATTTTGTATTATGGTGATGTGATAGGATTATACCTAAGTCTTGCACACTACCTGTTGACTGACCATACATGTTTGGCTGTGCACCTAGTACAGCATGTGGTTTATGTGAGTGGGTACCTTTATTTATTTATTTTTTTGTTGTCCTTTCATTTCATTCTGCCCCATTTTTAATGTGTTCCTTGTCTTATGTTCTGTTAATAGTATTCTTTATTTTATTTTTCATATCATGATTACTGCAACATGAGAAGTAGGTAGTTGAACAGGATTCTGAGGAACACTTGCAAAAGTAGGAAGGGGATGAGATTTTGCACCATTAGTGATATCAGGAAAAAATCTGGGCAAAAGAGCTTTGTGTGGACTTCCACAGAGGCCCTTTAAATGGAATATGATGATGATAGTACTTTTGTTTGTTATCTTAAATGTGTGGATTAGCATTGAAATTATTCATTACAAATAACTAAATTTGATGTAAGCCCTTTTGCTCAAAATTTTCATCTCGTACACCTAACAGGTTGCTAAGAAAAAAGCAGAGATGCACGACAAATTGGTGCTTGATATTACTCGCCAAGGAGGATTTCCCACTGTCCTCTCCATGGTTTCCTCTGGAATAAAGAAAGTGAGCTCATCTCCTCCAAAAGAAGGTGGGATTTCATTTTTCAAAGCCTCGTCCCCACCCAAGGAACACTCTGGGTTTAAAGCTATTGGTACGGAACGAAAACTCTTCCAGGGATTCTTTATGCCAGATAAAGGTATGATTTGTGTTTTAACTCTTTTTATAGTTTCCTAGTATAATTTTGCCATTTTGATAATTGCATAAATACATGAATGTTATTAATTTTCTAACCCTTTAGCTGCAAATTTATTTTAAAGAATGTGGAATCACCTTCAACCTTATAAAAATTTTCTCCCAAATCCCTCATATAAGATGTTTTATGAAAAACTTTCTCAAATCTCTCATATAAGACGTTTGATGTATCTTTGTAACAGTGTATTGTGCCATTACGTTACTGGTACTTAGCATGAGAATTATAGATAGGTGTGCTTATATGCAAATACTGATGTTTGTTTTACATAAAACTAAACTACCTGATTATAAGTTACAGGACTAGTATTATTACTTACATGTTTATAGGTGCATTTCTGTACATCATACTTCTCAAGTGAAGGAGGGGAGCAAGCAGCAATGCACATACAATATTGTGCTGGCTTTGATTCTTGACATTTTTACCATATGCAAAGGCATTTTGAGTTATTTTGATCTTGATATACTAAATTGTGTTTTCCATTTTTTGGTTTAATGCCTTTCTATAATTTTGATGGCAGTCATAGAGCATGGAAACTCAGGATCTTTTTGTTGTTTTCTTTTATAAACGAGATGTTAGTCAAAATGTGTTATTGATAAAGAGCTCTTGATATTTGGCTATAATGAATTAAGACATTCAAGATGGACAGAAAGAAAAGGATTCATCTTTATTTTTTCCACCCGTAAAAGAATTTCTCAGCTTCCTGCAATTGCATGATTGAGGAAGAAATTTTGTAGGCACAATCCCTGTCCAGCATAACAGGAGCCTTGTCATTAGAGTTATGGAAACTGGTTTTTATGTAATGAAAAACAATTTAAAGGAGATTGAATACATAGAAAATACTCTCTAACTTCTTGTTAATGTTATGAATGGGTGACTTCATTCCTCAGTGGAAAGTTTATTGAAAATACTATTTAAATTGGGAAGGAACTAATAATGTTGTAGTTTAGGAATGTATGTTTTAAGCGCAAGTGACAGAAACTGTGTGTTTGGGAGGCACTGAAGCTTTGATAGAAACTGTCTGAATGGTGAAGGGACTGAATTTTGCTCGATGCCTGAATCTCCATACGAGGAGTTCAGCACAGAATGGTTTAGGAGAGTGTGTAGTATTGTATTTTGTGAATGGTTTTGTGACTTCCCACAATTGCTGTGCTGTTACAGTATGTAGTAGTGTTTAGAGACTGATTTTCATAAGTGTCTGTGCCCTTAGGTCCAATCCCAGGTCATGTCCAGGGTGTGTGGGGTTATGACTGTGATGAAGCACTTGAGTGTGGTAAGGTAAACACCACCTCTACCACCACTACCACAACTACCACCACTTCGCCTGTACCCACTGCACGGTCTGACTGCAAGAGGGGTCCGCCTGTCAGGGCTTTGCGCAGCTCTCCTCCCAATTTACTTTTCAACTTTGAAGCACCCACTCATAATGTTAGTCCGACCCTAGAGACCTCTGCCTGTCAAGATGTCTTTGGTGCAGGTATCGACAAGTTGACGGGCGCCAGACCAAAGGATGTGCGGTTGAAGGGGGAAATGTCTGAGCAACCTCCTGAGTGGTTTACCAGTTACATGAACAAGGTAATGTATTGCTGTGATTTAACAGGAACTCTTATGACTTTTTTTTAGAAATGTTAATGCAGAAGTAAGACTCGTTTGTATTTATGGCATCTTTTGAAACCATTTAATATAAATCTACAACATATTTGGGCTCTTGCTGTTTTATAGGCAATTTTTCCATCTGTTAGGGCTTTATAAATGCTTTTATTATAGAGAAGGACATGTGGATATGCTTGCAGCATTAACCAAAAGTTCTTGAGATTGTCAGAAAAAGAAAATTGCTAAGGTCTCACCAGTACATATCAGAATGGTGGAGAGATTAGGTTTTGGATATTGCTATCGTTTGATCTTTTGCCAATCATTTATGATGGTGATTGGATGAATGATACATTGACTGCTTTCACAGCATAGATTTCCCATTTCATTATTATTAGTATTATATTATTATTATTATTATTATTATTATTATTCAGAAGATGAACCATATTCATATGGAACAAGCCCACAGGGGCCATTGACTTGAAATTCAATCTTTGAAAGAATATGGTGTCCATTAGAAAGAATTAACAGGTGATGGGAAATACGGAAAGAAGAGATCAGTTATTAGAAAATAAAAAAATATAAGAAGATTTCTTAAACTGTTAAAAATTTAAATTATTAAAATACAAGGTGAATTGTTTTAGTAGGTTGTAATACATTGCTTCTTTGCTTGAACTCTTGAGGTTCCAAGTGCACAGCATCCTCAGGGAGACTCTTCCACAGTGCAACGGTATGAGGCATAAAGGACCTCTGGAACTGAGAAGTTCAAGAGCGAGGCACATTTACTGTATATTGGTGCTGCTGTTCAGCAAATCTGGTTGCTCTTGGCAGGGAAAAGGGATCAATGATCAGTTTTGAATGTGAAAGATCTCTGTTAAAATACAACTTATAAAAAATTGACAAATGAGACCATCTGTCGATGGTCCAAAGTTGTAACTGTTAATGGTAAGAAACAAACCTACCACCATTAAACATTATCTAGTAGAGATAAATCTCTGGTAGAAGCAGACATCCACACTGGAGAACAGTATTCTAGTAAAGGAAGGACAAATGACCTAAAATAGGTTGGATTGATTTTATCACTGTTATATATTAGGCCTTACGCACAATACATACCTTACGTACAATACATACCATACGAACAATATATACCATACGAACAATATATACCTTGCTTACAATACAGACCTTAAGTACAATACATAAATTTCGTTTGGCATTTGCTGACATTTTCATTAGATGTTTCTCATAAGTAAGATGTGAATCAAAAGATATACCAAGAATAATTAAAGCTTCAGACTCATTCAGCAGAGTTCCATATGGGGTGAGAAATCTTTAAGAGATCAGCTAAACAATAGTGTTTTCATTTTACTCGAGTTCAGCCTTGTACCCCACTGACTACACCATTCTCTAATCCTCTCCATGTCATGATTGAGACTGTGGGCAGCTTCATTGCTCATAAGCAGAGACTGATGCTACAGCCACAAGTGTTGCATCATTGGGATAGTGATCAGTTGTTTCCAGGACAACAGCTATATCACTTGTATGCACTAAATATAACAATGGACCAAGAACACTACCCTTTTGAACTCCAGACATGGTTGGTCTTGGTTTGCTAAAGATTCCATCAAAAGCAACTTGCTGCTGCCTACCTGTAAGGAAATCTTGAAGTAAACTAAAACATATCCACTGACTCAAGATTCTTAGGTTTATAAATAAGGGCCTTGTGATTTACCAAATCGACAGCAGCACTAAAATCTATTTGAATTGCCCTACCTTCAAAACCCTTTTCATGATTGTAAATAAGATGATTGACTCGGAAAAGGTCAGTAGGCAAAATCCTTACACTTGCGTACCATGGTTTTTGATGAATAATCCACATAACCCAATTCCTGAAAGGAGAGAGCGTAGAACAGTGCTTGCAATCAAACATACCTTTAGTGTTTGCCCAACTTTCAGTAATGATAATTATCAAGTATCCAATACAAATTCTTGAAAGAATTTTGATCAGAATAACATATTTTCAGCTTATCCAGTTGTTAAATTTTTAAGAAATTGTTATATATTAGATAAGATGAAATACAATCATTGTGCTTAGCCTATCAGAGTTAAATATTTTAACTCAGTAATCTGGTTTAACTTTTTGTAATAATTATCATGCTTCGTTTATCTCAATTGCTGTAATTGTTTATATTCCATTAGTAGGACAAGTTGGTCAACTCCTTACCCATTAATTTTAGCTATGTAAAAAGTCAAGACTTTATTGTTCACACAAAGTAATTGTTCCTGTCAGTGATGAAATTTTTGTGAATTCTTGTTTATAAAAGTTTGAGTGCAATGTTTTTAATTTTTTTATCTCCTTTGGTCCCAGGTTTCTGTAGCAGTTAGCTGGCCTGTCATCTAAAGATAAACCTTTCCTAAGTTTTCAATCATACTTCTTTGTAAAAGTACTTTCGTAAAGGTCTTGTGTGTATGCTGTAATCCATAGAAAAGTGTTTGTCCTATATTTAAACTATGCCTTCTTGAACAGTTATTATTGTGAAAGACTGCATCCCTGTGCATTTTCAGTAGGTCTTGCGTAGTTTTCAGAAGATTCTTTTTCTATAGCTTTTTATTTCAAGTTATTGATGGTAAAATATGTCATAGGTAACGATTTGTCAATATTCTCCCTGAAGAGAGTTGGTGCATGGTGTGCTTTACAAACTGAATTGAAGATACTTTGTCTTTACCTTATGCACCTGTCCCACTTGGTTTTTCAACTTCTTAACTCTTTCCCTCTTCATTATACTCTCTGCATTTCAGATTGACCCTAAGAAGAGTTGAAATTTGAGTCTTAGAGTTAAAGTACCTAGCAGTTATGTAAATTAAGTGTGTTTTGTATTTCCAGGAATCGATTGAAATTTAATTTTGTTTTGTATGTGCATTACAGTTTCGTGCAGAGATATGTGAGGAAATTAGTGAACGTGTGTTCTCCAAGGTTACTGAAGCCCTCAAGAATAACAGTGTGCAACCCTCAACTAATCAGATGGAATCACAGGGTAGGATTTGAATTATGTAGTTTTTGGTAGTTTTTGTTAATAGGATGTATTTATTCTTGTACTTTTAAACTTTGGATAACATAAATATGTCCATTCATTCATTCTGATTGCATTATACAGTAAAAAGTTTTACAAATGATAAGATCATTATTTGGTAGTTTTGTAACATTCAGCCATTAGCATGGAGATTATTTTGTAGATGTATGAGAACACTATAGCCCCAGTTTTAGGAGGGAGCTTCATTCTTTGCATCAATTGTGGTAATTTTGTTTTCAGATAGTGTACAATATATGGTATTTCTATATTTTATTATTTCCTTTTTGTCTTTTTGCTTATAAAATTAATTTGCTTATAGGGTATGGACTTCAGGAGCAGTTGGAACTCGGTAAAACTGATGCAGGTGATAACTTAGAAGCCAGCCATGTTGGATTCAAGAAATACTTTGGTACTGGGAGTGAGAATGCTGACGGAGAAGTTACAAAGAAAGAGGACTGTGAGAATGAGGAAGTAAGCTTTGACACCCTAAATTCAGAGAGCAGCAAGGGCAAGAAGAAAGATGAAAAATGCTTGGGCGTAAAAAGGAAGAAGCTCATCAAAGAAGAGGAACGACTTGCCAAAGAAGAAGGCAGACTCCTGAAGAGGCAGGAAAAGATTGAGAGGAAAAAACTGATTTTGACTTCAAAGTATGTAATTTTTTGTTGTTCGATGGACTTCAAAGGATTTCATTTCTGTTTGATTTCTTATTGTCGGTACAATTTTAGAAACCATTTGTATATATTGCCTTGTTCCATGTATTGTTCACATCAATGAATGTTTATCCCATAACATTTTATCATTTGTGAACTTTCTCGTCTGTAAGAGGTTTATTTAATTTCCAGGTATGCTGACGAAATGGATAGGGCTAGCCGCACTCAAGAGAAGGTGTTTGCCAAGATGGAGGGTCTCCGTAAAAAGCAGTTCTGCTCTCAGGAGGAGCTCAGTAAACTTCGGAAGATGGTAGACAAGCAACAGAGATTTATGTCGGCTGAGCAAAGACAGCAACGTCGCAGTGAGAGAAAAGCCGGGTATCAAAAATCCGGCAAGGCCAAGAAGATCAATATTGATAACTTGGTGGGTGATGTTTGTACTCATATAAGCTTGTCACCTTTTCTTTTTCATACAGTGTGTGGTTGGTCCCTCTATTGTCTGTAAGGGTTAGATGAATGTTTGACCAGGGACTCTTACATGCAAGGTCTTTCTTGAAATTTTAGCAACTTGAATACCACTTACTGAACTAAAGAATCAATAACATGTTCAGTAAGAAAAAAGAAGACCCTCAAGTTTCTCTCTCTCTCTCTCTCTCTCTCTCTCTCTCTCTCTCTCTCTCTCTCTCTCTCTCTCTCTCTCTCTCTCTCTTTGTACATGAAAACAAACAGAAGAAAAATACTCTAGTTCTGTCAGTATGACATCTTAGAAGCCTAGCATGAGTAACGTTACATTAATTTTTCTTTTTTTCCCATCTGTACCATACAGTACAGTTTATGACATTCCATTCAGTATTCAAGGGTATTGTATTTCTCATGAAGATTTTGTTTCTGATATTTTCTTGTATTTTTGTAATTTGTTTTCTTGTACAGACACATTACTGCATGTGCCATTTTGTTTTTGCATTTTTATTGAAATTTATTGTGCATAAAAAACAATCCAATGTGTTGTTTTTTTTAGCCGTGCAGCTGCAGACTTTAGCAGTTTGTTGGGAATTTATTGTAGCCCTTGTCTCTTTTAATTTCTCTTGTGTTTCTTTGTATTAATTCAAGTTTGTGTTGTGACAGAATTAGTAATGATTCCACAGAGGTCAAGGTATTGCAGTTAAGCATAGTATTTTGGAATTCCTATTTCATAACCTTTGGTGAGAAATATGTGCCAGGAACATTAACTCTAAGCTTTCAAAGTTTGCTGATTTAATGTTTACCTTTTACATCACCTTGCAATATCCCTTTGGCACCTAGCTGCAACACCTTTCATCCTTATTACTATACTTCTTTCTTCCATTTTATTTCAGTGGATTCTCAGCACTATATGACCTTCATAGGTCCCAGTGCTTGGCCTTTGGCCTTAACTTTATATTCAGGTTCCAATTCCAATAGATTTATAAAAGTTATTTTTTGTTTTTTCCCCCTCAGTGCTTCCCAATTGATGCTTCCCTGTTGCATGCGGCATTGCAAGAGCTAGAAGCCTTGGCTGAAGATTCCACAAGTGATTGCACAGTGGGGGCAATAACACGAGGTTACGATGCCCTATATCTGAGGGATATGACTTACCCTGATGGCTCTGTCGTACATCCAGGGAAAGAGTTTGTCAAAACATGGCGTGTTGCCAACAATGGAGTTATGCCTTGGAATGAGAAGGTAATTTTCTCTCTTGTTTTTAGCTGCTTTCGTTTTTCAGTTTTGTGAATTATATATATCTTTTTTTTTTATCGCATATTAATATATAATGTATTTCAGACAACTCTTTGCAAGTGGCGTCAGGTTCGCTTCCGTGGTTCTCCAGCGGGCTGGAAACTGAAGCCATCTATGAAGAGAGTGGTGTGCCCACCTCTAGAACCTGGACAAGAGGGCGACGTCTCCATTACGTTCACAGCACCCAGTAAGTTTTCTCCATGAATGTTGAGTTATTCATGTGTGAAGTACAGTAACCCTTTCGCTGCAGGGGACTGAATCTCTTAACATTAAAAGGTCTCATCCATGACATGGGAGTGATCTCCTCAGTCATAATTATTTTGGTTCTAAGATAGGCAGCTCGTAATAGATAACGCATTTCCCTCGTTATTGTTTTAGGAGCTTTTGCTTGTATTCTAGTGATGAGTGGCAGCATTTGATTTCCATCTTACGAATAATCTCAGGACAAGGGCTAGACCTTCATTAACCATGAAAATGCCACGAAGGGGGATTTCTCTCAATGATAAAGTAGTACACAGCTTTTATTTGGAAATGACCATGATAATTGTAGACCTGAACCATCAGGTAGTCCTGATAGTGACAGTAGAGAACATGGTAATGTTTTTTGTATTGTAGTTTTAGGCAAACCTACCTTATATAATGTTTTGAGCAGGTTTTATCAGAGGTGATCATGCACCAGAGTAAATGGCAGAGGAGGAAGCAGATTTGTCTAGCACCAGAGGTGGAAAGAAAATTTGCTAAAACTTGCGAATGGAAGACCCTTGAAGATCAGTTTGTAAAAAAATTGGTGCCCCAAAACTTTTATTGGAGATAAAAATTTCGCAGTGTCTATAGATTACCAGATCTGTGTTTAATTTTTTGTTGTGAGATTTTTCCAGATGAAATTTTTGGCCAAGAGCAAGCATTCAAGGTTTGCAATAAAGATTTTTAAACTGAATAAAGAGTTTTAAACTGGATGACAAAAAGGGTGTTGGTTTACTCCATGCTTTGAGAGGTCTCACACTAAAGTGATTTACTAATAGAAGCTGTATAATTCAATACATATAATTTGCATATTTTATCCCTACTATAATAAAACATTATAATAATATGATAGTACAACGTAGTATTATAACAGTAAAAAATAACAAAGTATCGAAGTACAAAAATAAAAAAGGGGGGAAAATTAGTCAGTAATGTGAATAGCAGGACACTGATCTCATCACTAGTGGTGATAGTAGGCTTGCAGCAAAAGGGTTAAGAGTGTTCGTATTATTATTGTTATTATTATTATTATTGTTATTATTATTATTCAGAAGATAAACCCCTATTCATATGGAGCAAGCCTACAGGGGCCACTGACATGAAGATAACTGGAAATACATAATGAAGGGATAAGTTATTAGTGAAAAAAGATAGATTAATAAATTAATAAATAAATAGATAAAACTAAAAATAAATAAGTAGAATGCAAGGTGAAATGTTTTAAGGAAGTAATGCATTGCATTAGTCCTTGTAATTGTTAGAAGATGTTACCAGATAGGAAGTATGTAATGTGACTGCAATTCATAGTGGATATCGACTATATGAAACCTTAATCATCAGGTGAACCAGGATGGTATGCCACACACTGGCGATTCTGTCAGCGAGGACGGGTCTTCGGTAATCAGATGTGGTGTGCCATTCGTGTCGAAGAGGAACCCAGTGCTTCAGGAGCACCTGAGTCACAGCTGGAGAAAATATTGATGGATGATACAGGAATGAACAAGCCATCTTTTTCAAGAGATGTAAGTTGTACATTTATGAGGTTGTGTGTTTGTCACTTGACGTACTTGTGATTTTGTTAGGTGTAGAGAACTTTACTGTTGTCATATGTCTTACGAAAATGTTTTGCTAACACGTGCACTTCATTAGCTTTGTAAACTTTTACGTATTCAGGTAAAAATTGTAGCTTGTATAAGTTTTGGTAATTTCCACTTGCAAATAAGTGCGGTAGTAGAAATGGAAATAGCAGGATGAAGGCATATAAGAAGGCCATCAGAATCAAGGAAAATGCACAGAGATGAAGGTCTATGCTGTTAGTAATTGAGGCAGAAAGTACATACACAGAAATCAGCGGAGAAACTTATTTCGCACTTGACTCTAAATGGAGAATTAGATGTCCAAGTGAATGGTGATTCCAAAGCTGGATTACTGTGCAAGACAGTGGGCAGCATATAATTGATAACCAGGTTTAATGTTGCCTACTAACCCATTAAGAATATTTGTTCAACAAAGTCATCTTTAAAATACATATTTTGTAAGGGTATTCATTGTAACAGACTACATCACTACCCTGTACTTTGAAAAGAAACGTGTTTGATTTTCTGCCTTTTCTGTTACCACCATTCTCTTTTATGTAATATGATTTTATTTAGCTTTATCTGTCATTCCAGCACTGTAAGCTCATTTTGAACTTAGTGCTGTGGTTAAACTGATTGATAGTAATTGGTTACTTATTTCATCCCTAGGTGGTGCATGATCTTTCTGCTGCCATTCTTCATGATGGTGTCAGAGAAACAATATTTGAAAATTACCCAAATGAAGATCCTAAAACATCGAAAATAATCACTCCTCCTCGGGAAGAACTTGGTCCTCAGAATGACCTTGGCATTGTCGAAAACTACTACGATGCAGAGGATCCAGTTCAGGCAGAGTGCATAGAGGTCTGTGTTTCCTCTAAGTGTATGCCACTGTTGACAATGAATGTAAAGATGAGAGAACCACACTGCTCCATATTTTATGTTAATTT
Organism: Macrobrachium rosenbergii; assembly: GCF_040412425.1. Lineage (NCBI taxonomy): Eukaryota > Metazoa > Arthropoda > Malacostraca > Decapoda > Palaemonidae > Macrobrachium > Macrobrachium rosenbergii. The sequence continues at coordinate 12,756,613 of NC_089776.1, forward strand.
AACATCTTATGATATTTTAAAGACTGATTAGTGGTAATAGTAATAACTTGTTTGTTTAAATCAGTAGACAGCTGCAGAGTGCTTTGTGTTAAGTACTATTCATCTGTAAAAATGTAGTTTTTAGATTTGGTATTTTTAACTTTCTGGAACAGGGTCTTCAGAAGCTGACATTGTCCTGTGCTGCTAAACCAGATGTTTCCAGTGAGGAAAAGAAAGAGAAGGATCTGATCACATTTGAAGAGGAAGCAGAGGTGGTTGACTCAGGCTCCTCAACCCCTGAATTATTACCAAGTGTTTCACAAGCACAAGTTGTAAGTTCTTCACTGTTGTGTATTTGCTAGAAGCTCTTGTTTCCATTAACTCCTTAACTCTGTATTTCTGTTTGATTGTTTTGGGGTACATAGTTATTGAGAAATGTATGCATAATTCTTGGAGAGGAGAACAGGAAAGGAGCAGGCAAAAACCTAGTAAGAAATGTTGACATACTTATTAAAATAGTCAAATAGTTTACAGTAGTTGCATAAGAACATGAGCAGGAACAAAGCATTCATGCATTATTGTGTGCAGTAACTCTCCAGCCACATTGTGAATATCTGCCTTCATAGATACAAGTAGCCACAACAATTTTTGACATTGGAGTAATAGTTATTACATGTTACAAACAAAGAAAGCTAATGATTGCTGCCATATGTTTTTCAGTCTGATGTTGAAAAGATGGATACAACACTCTAGTGAGATTAATATTTAAACAGTTTTTGTCTGACAGTAACCGCTGAAGCTGATGACATTGTTTGGTATGCTACATGTATTGTATTTAATGTAAGGAGTATTACAAGTTTATACATAGGGTTATATTTTTTTGTATTCTTGCTCTCAGGTTCCATTGAAGGAAATGGCAAAGGAATCTGTGGAGAGTTTAATCCACAAGGATCAGGAAATGAAATCTCCAGATAAACAGAGCATCTCTTTCATCAACCAGTCGGATTCTATCAGCATGTCCAGTGGGTCTTTCTCCGAGTTAGATTCTGAAGATCAGGCTATCCTCAACGAATCAGACAGTGATGGTTCTGACCACGAATACTATGTTGTACAGTTACCGGAATGCTTCAATACGAATTCTGCGCATGAAGGTAAGAAACAGTTTTATGTGGAATATGCATTGCTCTTATTTTTAATTCTTATGAAGCTGCATATTAGTGGAGAGGGAAGCCTGTCAATGAAACTGATTTGCATGTTTTTGTAAGTGTTCATTGGTAAAGCTAAACTATAACTGATTAATTTTCCAAATGCATACTGATTTGCTAGGGTGAGGTCAAAAGGGTTCTTGTTTGCATGATTTTTGATACATGATATTGATGTGCAAGGTTTTGCAGATTTTATTTTTGAAGTGCTATTGTAAAGGATCTCCATTTTTATGATGTGAGGTTTTATCTTCCTTAGCATATATAAACACAGCTCACGTTCTATCAAGTATGTCATCCTGGAGTTGCCATGGTGAAAAAATTATTGTTTGAATATTACCAGTTTTTGCTTTTTTGTTACCTTCTCTGTTAAGATTGTAACTTAGTTGAGATAAAACATAATGAGCTTTTCCACTATCACATTTAGTCTCCCCTATACAAGATTGTATACATATAAGCAGTTTATTTGTGTGAGGGCATCCCTGATATTTCTGTCTACTTCTGCTAATTTTTAAATATAGTTTTGTTGAATGTTAGGTGTTATTTTCACTGCAATTTCAGATTCTGCAAGCAATGAAAATGAGTCAGATTTAGCAAAGACTCCAGTTGCATGGCCGGAAGAAGTTGATCGCCCAGATAGCCCGGACTTTCTCACTGCTGATGAAGATGACAGAACAACAGCAGTAGCGTCCAACTCCTCAGAGGATCTGACATGTCCCGTCAATGACCCCAGTTACACTTCAAGATCATCCAGTGTCAGTCGAGAAAGTGACAGCACAAATCCTGAAAACCCACAAAGCCAGACGCAGGTTCAGAAAGGCAGCATTTCTTCTTTACCAGACCCACCTACAGACACAAAACCTTTCATGGCCATCCCAAATGAAGCTCTTCAAACTAATCTTTTGTATTCAGCTTCTCAAAGCAAGTCTGGGGAGCAGTGTAACCAGGCAAGAAAAGATCAAGAACCTGGCACCTGGGTATCAGGAGCAAACTGCCAGAGAAGTGTTGTTTGTGAACAGCCTTACTCTTCACAGGTGAGCGTATTGGTTTTATTTCAAAGTAGTTGATTGTGTAAAGAAAGGATTTGGTGATTTGTCTGTGGTTTTTAGAAAATACTTTGCAGAGTCTTCCTGACACTGCACAGAGAATCTTTGTGCCAGTATTGTTTGTATGTAGAAGGCTACAGAAAGGCAGGATGAAAAGAGACTGAAAGATTTAGTGTTTATATTATCTTAAACATCAGCACCTTCTTATGCTTTTGTTGTAAACTTATAATGAAAGTTGGCTCTGATTGCAATAAAATTAAGAAGTGTAGTTCACTGAAATTAAAGAAATACAAAGATCTATGCATGGAGGCATACAATTTTGTCGATTTCATAATCATTTGCCTTGCAGCATAAAGAAACCAAACACAGTGGCTTAAATAGTGATGGGGTAACCTCTTCATTTACTGAGTCAACCACAGGCCCCGCCACTTCGCAGATGCCTGTGGATCTTGTGGGTGCATTACCAGATGAGTTGGTAAGCATCATTCCAGAGGATCTAGTCCGCGGAGCATGGAACACAGCACGGTCTTTCATTACTCGTATAAACCAGGTTGGTGTCGGTGAGCTATAATTGTATGTGACATGTTGTAATGGCTGTCCTCACCATGGTCAACTGTTTTAGGCAAGTCTCCAGATTGTGTTTATTGTCGTCAGTTTTTGATAAAACGTTTTTTTCTTATTTCTTCATCTTTGTGTGTCAAAGAATTTTACAGGTAAGTGCAATAATATATATCCATAAAATAACCATATTGTTTTTTATAAATGTATTGAAATTAGTTTCAAGTGCAGTTGAAAAAACAAAAAAAATTGTACATCTTTGTTCAAAATTGGGCAAAGGTTGCAAAGGTATAAATTGAATTCCTGATACTCTTATAAGTGGGTTGCTTATGCATTTTCATCTTTTTCTTTTATATTATAAAAAAGTTATAGTAATAATACTATGAAGAAATTGATCCTCGGTATTTGCTGAATAACCCACTTGATTCAATACCAGAAGGCAGGGAAAGTAAAACCAACAACAATTCCTTGAAAGAAATTTTGTCACAATCAACATTTTCAGTACATCCAGTTGATAGATTTTTAGGAGTTGTGCGTGAAATATATCTTTACTTAGTGGTCTGGTTTAATTTCTTTAATAGTGATAATAGGAAATAGCTTTCCCAGCAAGTTCTTAGGCCATGAAATTGGTTGTAATAGTTAGTGTCCAGCAGTTAGATGACAGAGGATACCTTTTTTGGTTTCTTCCATGAGGATTATCAATCGATATAAATAGAGTTTTACCTTTGTAACATGATTATTTTGCATAAAGACACCACTTGTTTTCATAAGAGTGGGGGCCCAAATTAACGTTTTGGTGCCCTTATGGGTTATTGTAGAGTTGTTACTTTTGCAAAGTCAGGCCTGATTTCAGTTACACTAAAAGTCTGCAAGTGAATGTGACTGGGAATGGATGAGGTAAATCACTAGGAAAAAACAGGGACAGAGCATCAAATAAAGCAGGCAATTTCTTATTCTGTGCATGTTATAACCTAAAAAGTTTTTTGTTTTGGGGTCGACTCAAGAAACTTCTCCGACTGGCAGGTAACAGGTAATCCCCTTTAGAATGTTGAGTAGAACAATTAAGCTTTGTTGACAAATTCATTCTTACTCAATTTTCCTAGTCTCAATGCTTACAGATTATCAGCATTGCTGCAGAGACTTTGTGGTTTCCATATTTCTTAGTTAAAGTGTCTCAGTTGTAGGGAAGCTCAGTTAAAAGAGCAGTATTTAGTAGGTATGATTGTGAAGATGGTGATCTTATGCCATATTTTGTTTTTAACTAATTGCTTTATGTGTGTCATGGTTTTCATGTATAAAACAGTCATTAACTATGTGATTTTCAGGAAGAGAAAAATTACTGTTAATGTTTTCATCAGTTTCAACAAGGTGGCATTATTACAGAAAACTAATTTTATATATTTGTTTAGGTTATTTAGAATATTTTTAATAACCTTTTGAGTTAACAGTAGTTATCCTTGAAATAATGGGGAACTTTCTTCAAATTACAGGAAATGTTGTCTCCAACGTCTGATTCTCCCGGACGCGTGTACGCTCGCGAAGAGGAGCCAGCAATTGAATCGCCAGAACCAGCTCAGTCATCACCAGTTCCAGATGTAGCAACCCAGCCTGAAGAATCTGTCTCAGAAAATTCTACTGCAGCAAACACGGCAGTATGTACTGAGGACCATGCTTAATAGGCAGTTACGAATCTGATAAAACTTTTTTCTGTTTTCTAGTGTTTGGTGTTTGCCATTTTGTTAATTTTTTGGTTTTGGGAGCCATTTCAAAAGTATGTTGTGTGCAGTAGTCCAAGATAATTAGTAAAGGATGTTTCATGAATTGAAATAAACACACCTCATTGGTCATTCACGCAGAATGGTCTTTTCCCTATGTATCCTAGCAAGACGTCTGTTGTCTGCATGAGATATGAAGCACAGGAAAACATTAAATGATAACTTTTGATGACCTTTTAGGAATGAGGAACGTTGTGAACAATTTACTAATGATATTTTGTATTTTTATTCTACCTTCTTTTTTGTCAAGAGCGAGATTTCTTCTTGTAAACTTATAGATAAATAGCTAATATACCTAAGGCTGAGTTGGTAACATGTGAAGTAGAAATTTACCTAACATCTTTTATCCTTCCAGAAGGAAACATCCACGCCACTTGCACCTCCAATGCAGCAACTTGAAGACATGGGGTTTCACAATAGGGAAGTTAATGAACGCCTCCTGACCAAGTATAATGGTGATGTGTCCTGTGCCGTGGCAGAACTTATTATTCTCGATTGTCATTAGCTTTCTGTTCAACTCCTGACGTACACAGCTTGGATAAGCAGGTAAAGGGATTATTGTCATTACAAAATCCAGGTCATTTGCAGTCAGGAATAATGTTACTGAAAAATTTCCTTAATGCTGTTGAAATACAGACTCAGATGAAGTACTTCAGAAGTCTACAGCCCTCATGTTTTAATGCATGTTTCCATATGGGACCATGGTTTTATTTGTTTCATTGAAATTGTTTCTGTATTTTAGCAGGCTGCAGTTCAGTCTTATATCCATCACCCTTTTCTGTGTAGGTAAATGCTAGCATAAGGTTGCAAGCCAGTGCAGAGCCCATGAATCCACTTTTGAAACTTGAGTTTGCAGTTTAGATACCAGTAAAGTATTATTCTTGTAGGTCACCTACGAAAACTGTTCTTGTGTGTTGATGATGAAGTGGATTTTATTCAAAAGTTATTGCTATATTTTTTTTTTAATTAACATGCCTTATGTTAAGATATATGGTGCTTTTTGCATGTGTTGAAATTGTATGGTGAATACATAGCCCTAATAAGGAATTCATTCTTTTAACTTGTATGTTTTAAAATGTTTAAGTAATAGCCTAAGTTGAGAACCAGATTCTTGTCATGGAAAGTTGCACTGTACTTATTTGATTTTTACTGTTGTTTGCTATTAGCAATACCTTGCATTATTAGGTTTTAGATAACCAAGTTAGTAAGTCTTCACCTAGTATTGAGTATGGTCTTTGTCTATTATCCAGTAATTTGCATTTTTCATTCTTTTACATTCATATAGATAGTATTGAATGTAATGTGTGTAACTCTCTTAGTGACTAACCTGATCCTTTGCTATTTTTGAATACTTGTATAAGTAACATATCTTACTAATAAAACACAAATGAGTATATCCTAATTATGTGTCAATACCTGTTGCAGCTTAGAACGTTCCTACAATCCCCTCCTCAGCAAATGAAATGTTTGCTCCTGTATCGTTTGAGGGGTACGTGTCAAGTATACCCTTGGTTTCAGTCCCTACGTGTTCCCAACGGTGTGACTTTGCATTTGCTTTTTATATCTCACTTATTGCTAGCTCTGCTTACAGATGAATGAAATTGTATAAGATGCAACTGGAGGCTCTGATTGGAACAAGTTTTCCCTCACCAATGTTTCAGTTATAAGCTTTATGATATTTTTTTACATTTTTTATTAGAATCTTGCTGTGTAGTGGTAGTAAAAGGAATCTTACTATTTTGATAATTGTCTTTGTAGCTTTCGTTGACAGTGCTTTTTTGTTTTTTTAGTCACGCTGCTCTTCATATCTAGGTTAGTCAAGTATGTATCAGTAATACTAGCATTTCATTTGGATTTTTTTATACTTTATTGCAAGTGAAGGTAATGAATAATACCATAAAGATTAATAATATTAACACATATATAAAGGCAGTGCTTTAAAGCAGTTATATGAGGCTCAAATAGTATGTGCACATATTCAAGGATCTTGTTGCTAATGTAAGTGATACGGTTCTCAGATTTATATTATGAACCTTTAGGAGTTCTGTTTGAATGTACAGTGAACTATTTTTATAAGGTCCGAACTTATGATATGCTGTCATTGCACTAATAAAGTATTGAGCTGCTACCATGATTCCCACCTTGGTTAACCCACATTTTAATGTGACTTTGCTGTCATGATTTGACAAGTCATAGTTAACTTGCTCTATACCACCTTAATGTTACTTAAGGTGTTGGTGTTAGTAATTGTATCAGTAAAGTTGTAAGAATGTCCAAGTTCATACCATTCTTCTGTTGTCACGTGCACGGGAATTATTGAGGTTCTTGTTGCGGGAATTCCAGTGTAATAAACGAATGATATTCTGTTATTAGAACTCAGTTACTTGAATGAAAAGAAAGTACACATTCATGTATTTCTTTCTCCCCTTTTTTATCTGATGGTAACCTGTAGAGAGAAATATTGAATGTAAACTGTTAAGAATGTTGCTTAAACACTGCACTTTTGTCCAGAGAAAGTATCTTGGCGAATTAATGACCTGTTTGATGGCTGAAGCAAACCAGTCATTGAATACTGCTGAAGACCTTATGACTGGAATTCCAAATTTGTATTCACTTGTTGGAATTAATTTTTTTTCTAATTTGAGAGTTATTATTAGTGTTTTGCTGGGCATTTCACATGAACAGATACTGTTACTTGTTTATATATATATTCTGAATGAAGTTTTAGGGCAGTACATTGCTAGTGCTGGAGTAGGATAGTAATGCTGAGACACTTGAGGTGTGATAGCTACTATATTAATACCAAATATACATATATATGTCAAAGGTATGTATGCTATATTATTAAAGTATGGATATATCCGTGCGTGGTTTTATTCCTGTCCTTGGGGTAACGGAAAGAAAGCGTTCGCAAGAGCGAATTGGACGAGGAGAGATAAGAAGCATTTGATAGGTTTAAGATATGGGAAAGTAAAGAAAGTAAGGAGAAATGGAAATGGAAAAGGTAGAAATAATGTGAGGGTGGAGAACCAGTTATGGATGAGTTGAAGAGTGTATATGTGTAAGAATATGATGAGGGAAGGTCTGCGGAAAGTACTACTACTATTACACGCTTGAGATTGCTGGAGTATGGTATGAAATTATTACTTAGAATTGTAAAGGAGGAGTTCCAAAGAGAAGAAAAGTCATAGAAGAAAGGATGGAAAATCAATGTTGGCACAGCCTAGGCTTATTGTGACTCGTAACGAAATTGAGGAGAAGGTAATCAAGAAAGTGGTGGCATGGATGCTGGTAGACAGGTGTACTGGCCAAAATGTAGAAGAAAGAATTAAGGAAGGAGTAGAACCATATTTAAAGGCAGGTTCTGGAGAGAAAGGAGTATTTCCATTATCCTACCTCGGCGACAAAATAGATAAGATGAGAAAATAGCAGAAGAATTGAATAGAGAAGAAGGGGATTGCTCTACTAATGTACTGTTGTAACAATTTGCATGTTTGGTCTCCTAAGGTCAGGCCATGGGGTGTATTCAAGTTACTTGAGACTGGGATTTGAAAATGGGACTGGTAACCAAAAAGGTGGAACGTAAAGAAGCAGAAAACAATGCCGTTAACTAAGATGCTGATTTGAAACCCAAAGTACCATATACACTATAGTGACCACTTCACTGGTGGTCACTGGGGAACTGGTAAGGGCATCCTATTATTATTATTATTATTATTATTATTATTATTATTATTATTATTATTATTATTATTATTATTCAGAAGATGAATCTTGTTCATATGGACAAGCCCACAAGGGTTATTGACTTGAAATTCAAGCTTCCAAAGAATATGGTGTAAAGAAGTAGTAGGAAGCAATGGGAAATACAGAAAGAGATGAGTCATTAGAAAAACATAAATTAACGAATAAATAAGTACAAATGTAAGTAAATTATTAAAATATAAGAAGAATTGTATTAGGGTAGTAATGCATGGCATCTTCGCTTGAACTTCTGAAATTCAAGGTGCATGACTTCCCCAGCGGTATGAGTAAAGGACCTCTGAAATTGAGAAGTTCGACAGCGAGGCACATTTACTGCATATTGGTGCAAGAATTCTGTAATGTGTAAAACACCTGTGATTCTCCGTAACAAACAATCACAAACAGAGACGGGGAAACTTTGAAAGGAGCCTGATTGAGGGATGGCGAGATACGTGACAGAGTTAAAGTTGCAATGAAATGCTAAAACAAGATCATATAAACTCTCAGATGCAAATACAATATCTCAAGAGTGATTAATTGCTTCATTACCTTACAGGTACTCGAGGTGTTACGAGGGAAAAGTTACATAAATCTTCCCAGTTTCCAAACTCCCAGACCAATATCGTGTAAGCGGGAGTCAATCGCCGTAGATTTCCTGCCTTTTGGCTCTAAAGAAAATGATTACTGCAAAAGTTTCAATTACGGACCAAAGTGAAAAATACGTAACATTATTCTTATAAGATAAACGACCACAAACACATCAACAACATGCAATTCTTGTGATATAGAGTATAAATTTTTTGTCAAGATTGATAAAGTGTATGAAGAATAGAGCATCATAAGTCAGAGTAATTTGTCAACGCTGAACAGGGAAAGCAAGTAACTGTTAACAAAAGTAGAACGTTAGTTGATATCCATTGCTTGTGGAAGATATATATATATATATATATATATATATATATATATATATATATATATATATATATATATATATATATATATATATATATATATATATATATATATATATATATATATATATATATATATATATATATATATATATAAACTTACTGTAGGTTGACGTAAGCCTATTGCTCTTTGGTTCCGTTTGAAAGAGCATCTCTCGAGGACAGGTTAAAATGATGAGAGAGAGATACTCACCGCTTCACTATGACCTCGTTATGGCAATGTGGGATAACAGTTGCAAGGAGGTTCAAAACTTCGTTAAATTTCTTGGCGTAGAAAACATACAGTAAATGTGAAAAAAGCTGAGAGAGAGAGAGAGAGAGAGAGAGAGAGAGAGAGAGAGAGAGAGAGAGAGAGAGAGAGAGAGAGAGAGAGAGATCCTTCTTGGTTCTCCCTGATATAAAACCCAACCCACTTTTTCTGGTCTTAGCAGTTAGCCATACCCACGTCAACCCCAAGGTGACAGGTTTACCTACCTGAGAGCCGCTGCGTTAACCTCTACAGTATATCCTTACTTTCCAGGATTTACTTTTGTTTTATTAAGCTTTTTACAGCATTTTCTTTTCTTTTGTGGCCGAGATTGTCAGCGTTACGTCTCGTTTGTTATTTGTAAATGGCGAAACGATAACGAATAAGACTACGCTTTCAATATCTGCGTCGGTCTAACTCCCCGCCTCATTTTCGTAGTGGTAAGCTCACTGCAGTTTTATGGTATTCTCTTTGATTATTTTGCGATTCATTCATATTATGGCTCAGATATCTATATATAACGCCTTATTATGAAATCGTATTTGAATGTAAAAAGAGAAAATTTTCAATATTTATAATGATAGTCTTAAAATAAATGTATAAGCACAATTAATGGGTCTAAGCTGATACGCAAATCGCTTGACGAAGGTACTCGCATACTACGCAAATTGAGCCCTGTTTTTTTTTTACGGCTGTTTTTCCTGCGCGAAAAATCAGGAATCGACGGAATTTTCGATATGCAAACGACGCACGGAAGTACCATCCATTCGAGAGCACGAAAGTGAAAACGAACGAGGAATTCAGGAAAAATAACGATATGGTGTCGGCCCTATTTCAGTAGAGTTGCCATGTTGTTGTCGAGGTTATTGCCATACGCAAATGTAAACAATTTATTACGTAACGTCGTCTTTCATTGTAGTTAATATTGAAGCAGATGCGACTAAATTCCTGTTAAAAAAGGGGCCAAAAGTGAGAGGGTATTTACTCAGATTCCTTAGGAATGTCCGACGTTTCAAGAGGCTGTCCAGTTGCAGTCTCTGGGTTGTCTGAGTTGCCAGGTATCCTATTTCATTTTCAATATAACAACTTCGTTATTGGGTTTAAGGTGTGAGTTATGCAGCTAAAAATTTAAGACAGGAGTTATGTTATTGACGTGGGTATGGATGTGTATGACTGTTATTTAATTATTGTGTAAATGGGGATATGAGAGTGGAATGCGGAAAGTCGGCAACCACCCTCCAGGTGAACAGGTAAATTTGGGGGGGGTTGGGGGGTGGGCCAAGGAGGAAGGTGTGCATGCGGTACAGAGCCAAACGTCGCCGAATAGAGTGAGTGTGTGTCTACCCCTTCCTCTCCCTCATTTGTGCCCTTTCATTAGTGAAAGAGGACGTCCCTTGCTTTCCAAGTGACCCTCGAAGGAAAGCGGGTGTGAAAGGACCCGCCCAGAACGGCAGGTCGCCGATAAGTCGAGCCCGGAAGCGACGAACGACGCATCTGAATGACGTAAAGTGAAGTTATAGAGGCGGTGGGGTTGAAACGGTGATGGTGAATTTTCGGCGTTTGCAAACAACAACAAACAAGCTCCGTGTTTGTTGTTTTAGTCGACAGAAGCTTGTGATTAACAGATCTCTGGTTCGAGTTTCGTGATCCGTTTAAATGCTGGAGTTGAAAAAAAAAAAACAAGGTCGAATACATCGGACCGCAGTGTGGAGCTCTGTACAGTGATTAGTGTGACAGAGGTTAGGTCAAACAACAAACAAACGCGTGTTTGTTTTATTCGACATTGTTTGTGATGTATAGCCCTCTGGTTCTTGATTCTGCTGTGTCATGATCCGTTTAAGTGCAGGAATAAAAAAAAATAAATAGTCGACTTTATTCGACCACAGTGTGGCAAACAACAAACAGGTTCCGTGTTTGCTGTTTGTTTTAATCGACATTACTTGTGATAAATTGTCCTCTGGTTCTCGTTTCTGTTGTGTCATGATCCGTTCTAAGTGCCGGAATTGAAAAAAAAGGTCGATTTTATTCGACGGCATTGTGGAACCTGTACAGTGATTAGTGTGAGAGGATAGAGGCTCAGTATGCAAATTAGCCTGTGCTTATACCAATGGAAGTTTTATATGTCGTATGTACCCTGTCTTTTTATATTTAATTACCACTTCTACAGTAATAAATATTAATAATATTAATATAATTATAACTGAAGATGACACCTAGAAGCACCAAATAATAGAAAAAAATTGTTGAATCTAAGGTACTAATTACTAGGCCTAGGCCTATCTCAAGACCTCTCAGCTTTAGCAGTTATCGGGATATATCTAATTTGGATTACTCGGTTTTTGCTGTGCATTTCGACCCAAATGTTCAAGTTATGGTCACATCATGGCCCAGGATAGTGTCAACAGGCGTAAATGAGGGATTCAATCAAAATTGAACCGGTAGGTGATTACAAGAATGAATGTAGTAGTTCTATGGCAAACCTATCTACACTGACTGTCCTCTATGAGTTATAGTTACTGCGGTTACAAATTTATAATTCTCTCTCTCTCTCTCTCTCTCTCTCTCTCTCTCTCTCTCTCTCTCTCAAACAACGCAATAAGATTATTTAACTGTACAGGTAATGCAGCCCGTGCTGGCATAGGCCTAAGGCCAGCCTAATCCTAAACAGATAATGAGTTGATGAGCAAAGTCTCTCTCTCTCTCTCTCTCTCTCTCTCTCTCTCTCTCTCTCTCTCTCTCTCTCTCTCTCTCCCTCCCCGTAATTCCGTTTTCTAAGAAAGGTTAAGCCTTCCGTGGGACTATAAATGATCGTGTGCCTTGTAAGGCAGTGAAAGTTTAAATGGACTGAATTACAACCCTTTAAAATCCAGTTTGAAAAAAGCCAGGTGTGTAAACGTCCATATTGTAAAAGGCCAGTGTTTAAAAGTCCATATTGTAAAAGGCCAGTGTGTAAACGGCCATATTGTAAAAGGCCATTGTTTAAAAGTCCATATTGTAAAAGGCCAGTGTGTAAAAGGACAGTGTGTAAGGGGCCGTGTAAATTCCTGGCATATTTTCTGTTTGCATATTTTCCCCCCTTGTTAAACAATGTGGCTTCACAGTTATAATTGCAAGGTAATTTTACGGTTGATACGAATGCGTGACATCGAGAGAGAGAGAGAGAGAGAGAGAGAGAGAGAGAGAGAGAGAGCATCATTTATTGAATGAAAAGTGGTTTAAAATTCAGCAAAGGCATTTCCTGGGGGCTGGAGGGGGAGGGGGATGGGAAAGGGGAAGGGGCTTAGAGCGATTTCGTTCCATTAAATTGATTTCGTCTCATTAGACCGATTTCGTCCCATTAGACCGATTTCGTCTCAGTAGACCGATTTCGTCCCATTAGACCGATTTCGCTCCAATAGACTTTTCGTCCCATTAGACCTGTTTCATCACAATAGACGTATATCGTCATATTAGACCTATTTGGTCCCATTAGACCTATTTGGTCCCATTAGACCTATTTGGTCCCATTAGACCTATTTGGTCCCATTAGTCCGATTTCGCCCCATTAGACCGATTTCGCCCCATTAGACCGATATCGTCCCATTACTCGTATTTCGCCCCAATAGAGGTATTTCGTCCCATTAGACCTATTACGCCAAATACGTTCGTAAAGTGAAATGATATTTATAGGAATATGTGTCATGTTCTATAGTGATGTCTTTGCAGATTTTGCGTATAATATCACATGTAGTTCTGGACTGTGTGATTTAAATTTAAGTTATACGTTAAAACATATAACTTATATATTAGACGGATTTGCAGATGAAACTGCGTTAACTTTTGTCATGTATATAACCCATATAGAGGTTCGTAGTTCTTCCTGTTGTTCACTTAACGTATATAACTAAAGTCTTGCATATACACTATAGCTACATCATATACAGGTGGCTAAGATTCATGTTGTTTTGATAGAGTCCGGAGGTCCACACCAGGCCTCTTATTCCCTTGACCACCGTACCACATTTAAGGTCCACTTTTACCTATGAACCGAAGCTTGACCTAACCTAACCATCTAATCAACCAAGGTTCATGGCTTCACCAGGTTTAGTGTGTTAGGCCTACATATGGAGTACCATTATACAGGAGTACAATTATACAGATTTTTTCTCATGCTACTTTTAATTTTACCTTTAGTCTGACTGATTTAATAACCCCTTGTAAATTGCCTTGTGAATGGAAGGTAACTAAGTATCATTCAAGACGGAAGACATTAGAAATTACGAGGAAAATGATTGCTGTATTCATAGTTTAACTGCTGCATTATAGGTACAACTCCCTATACAGGAAGCTTCCACATTATTACCCGCTTCATATTCCAACACGAAGGGCCTATCAGCAGCGCATCGAATTCCCCTACATTCACTATGATATTCACCTTATGTTTGTACTCTCTCAAGCTTCCTGGATATTAATGTCCTTCCTTTCCAATAGGCCTACCTCCGACACTTCATATATCCAGTTTGTTAGGTTTTATAAGATACCCTTTCATAGCCTACTCATTTATAGGCCTATTCTAAATGCTAGATGTGTGAGTCAGCATCCTCCCTCTTTTTGAGGAATCGGAGGTCCACACCAGGCCTCTTATTCATTTTAGCACCTTACCAGAATTACGCGCTGTCACTGAGTAAGGGCTCAGGCCGACTTGAGACTGGGCAACCGTTCTCTTGAATGTGGATTCAGTTAGATCTATATGCAGTGTATATTTACTCATTTATTAATTATACACAACAAATTGAAATTATTCATTGTTATAAAGTGAACGATTTATTATATACCCATTTTTCTTTTTAGTGTTAAAATACGGTCGTTCTGTTTTAAAGACGGTAGCCACGGAAGATCATGACAACGTGGCTTATTCCACAAGGATGCGTTCATAATGAATAATAGTAATTACAATGATATCATGGATGAATGGTAGTTTTGTTTATGTATGGTATTTAGTTCATGACAGTACCATCTCCTCAAGTGAACTTGAAATCATGCGCACTTATAAGCACGAGTATTTGGATACTATAAGTAGTAGGCCGAGCTTCAATGGCGACTCTATACTGTGTGACCTTGGTACGCAGATCACGAAAGCAACCCCCCCCCCCCCCAACCCCCATATCTCTCTCTCTCTCTCTCTCTCTCTCTCTCTCTCTCTCTCTCTCTCTCTCTCTCTCGTTTGTCGAGTGTGAAATTTTACAGCTTCAAGGCTTTAATAAAATAAAATGAAGTATAGGATCACTGAATTCGTATTGCAATGCATTGGTATTATCTCGAGTTTTTGCAATATAGGTATTAAAGTTACTGTCTGTTTGTCTGCAGTTAAAAGCCTGTTATATTTGATAATGACTGTGTTTCAGTTGTGATTGTGTGATTCAGCAATGCGTATGATTAAGCCCATCTACTTGTGAACCACTGTATTAGGGAAATTTATTGGATAATGGACTGAGGGAAAGAATGATTGACTTGAACAGTCAAGAACCTTTGTAGGCAGACCTATTAAATGCTTGGTATTATCTCGAGTTTTTGCAATATAGGTATTAAAGTTACTGTCTGTTTGTCACATTACACACAGCACTTTACATATGTGTGTCAACTGTTTGTGCATTCAGTGTGAACTTGAAAATGCAGAATAAACTATTAGAAAGTACTTGGTTGGACTGTGGGGGCCCGGATTGACTTGAACAGTCAGAGGTTACTACACTTGACGGACCTGGATTTAGTGATATATATATACACACACACATATATATATATATATATATAGTGTGAACTTGAAAATGCAGAATAAATATATATATATACTTGTTCAAAGTCACGGTTATATATATATTTAGTATATATATATATATATATATATATATATATATATATATATATATATATATATATATATATATATATATGTATATATATATATGGGACTGTAAAGGGACTGTAAAGAGAGAGAGAGAGAGAGAGAGAGAGAGAGAGAGAGAGAGAGAGAGAGAGATTAAAATGCCAGTCATTCCTTGGGAAGGTTAGAGAAAGCACCACTACCAGCCTGTCTCTCACCTCCCCTCCCCTCCCCACAACCTCCCCAACTTCCCCGAAAGATTATCCTGAATAAAACCGACTTTGTTCTTAGCAACGGGATGCGACCCGGAGCGCAGCGCATGAATGAGATGTCTTGTTCGGCATCCACTGTTGATCTTGACTTCTGTGTGGGTTTTCACGCTCAGTAATGTCTTTGTTTTAGGGACTTACTATTTCGTTATTAAGTATCTGGTGGTCTTACTTCTATTTGACGCCATTTTTTTTTTTTTTTTTTGTAGATTATTTGGTTGTACGCTTGCTTATATCTTGTGCCTAGTATCTACTTTTTTTTTTATTTAAAATGTCACATTTCTTTAATTGTCAAAGCTTCGTTTTTGACAAAATACGAGTCACAATCGCGCAGTGAACAAAAATATACGCTTTCAGTACGTTTCGGTAAAATGATGCGTCTACATCTAATTTGGTAATGGTTCACTTTTATTGGTAAAAGGAGCGTCCACATTTTATTTAAATCATGTTCAATATCTGTCTGTTCTTTGCGTTTACTTTTTACGTCGATACACTAATGCCGCAAGATTTTTTAGAGGAACCTTCTGTCCAGAATAAAAATAATCACAGGATTTCTGGCTCACCAAAATGTTAAGATTAAGATCTCTCTTGCCCGTTTTAAGTTCACCAAGTATCTGTTACTGTTAATCATGTGTCTAAGAAATTTGATACTTTATTCATTATAAAAAAGAATGAGTTAAAATATACTTCTACAGTTCCCAGGAAATCAGTGTAGTTCCATGTCAATCTTTTTTTTTAAATCAATTTTTTTTTTTTTGCTGATTTAGATATACTGTACATGTTTTGTGGTGTGCATTCCGTATCGTCATTTTGTGTTACCAAATAGATATTTTCTACAGGTTTATGATGTTGATAACACTATGTTAAATAGAACGTTATCTTTTTTGAATAAACGCTTTTCTATTGAACATCTCGGTTTTTTAGCATGTTTGTGAAGAGCTGAAACTTGCGTATACAAAAGCGTTTTGATTTGAACACTTGCGTTCGCTCAGCTCTCTCTCTCTCTCTCTCTCTCTCTCTCTCTCTCTCTCTCTCTCTCTCTCTCTCTCTCTCTCTCTCTCTCAATGTATGTTAATTTCCTGTCTCATCTCAACACAAAGTGCTTTGCCATCACTTGTCAGTCAGGATTCAGCTACAAGACAGGACATCGTACGAAGTATTTAATTCTGTTTATTAAGACATTGAACTGATTTTGAGTAAGTTTGTTTTATGGTCTCCAAATAACAGCTGTTATTTCATCATTATATTGATCCAGTAATGATGGAGAATATGCCATGTGTTTTATTTTGATTGGCTCAGAAACCAAAATGACAAAGTCCAGAATTTTATTGGAAATCGAATGATACCAAAACCAGCCCTAGAATTCATTATTATTATTATTAAAATTATTATTAGAATTTTTATTATTATTATTATTATTATTATTATTATTATTATTATTATTATTATTATTATTATTATTATCATTATTATTATTCAGAAGATAGATCCCTATTCATATGAAACAAGCCTATAGGGCCACTGGCTTAAAATTCAAGCTTCCAAAGATTACGGTGTTCATTAGAAAGAAGTAACAGAACGTATTAGGAAAAAAGAAAGAAGAAATCAATTATAAAAAAAAAATTAACAAATTAAAAAATAAAAACTAAAAATGTAAGTAAACTATCATAAATTATAAAAATACAAGGAGAATTGTTTTAGGTTAGCAATGCTGAAGTCCCAGTTGCACAATATCCTCAAGGAGACAGTCCGACGGTGTGAGGAATAAAATACTCTGGAAATGATGTACAAGTTATACATTTTCATTCACAGAAGAATGTTGAATTCGAGGAAGTCAGTCACCCTGATTTGTGTGTTGGTATGTCTCAAAAAAAAAAAAAAAAAAAAAACCCCTCCCACACACACAAACTTAGACCCAAATGCTGCTATAATGTGGTTTGTGGGCGTTTTATCGTAAGACAATATAACTCAGATCTTGTGGTTTTGTTCAGCAATATTCCCGACTTCATTCCTGATAATGGAAATGAGTTGAATACAAGTTACATGGCGGAATCACTTGTTGTTTTAAAGTAAATACTAAGTCATGCGTTTGATAAACTATCCGTGATTGTAATCTCAATTTGCCCTAAATGTCGAATGTTGGACTAAAAATAGGGTTTGGTTTTACAGCAAAAGGTTCTTTGGCTTCTCAGAAGATTGTCTTTATTCTTGACTTTTATTATAACTCCCATTTAACCCGCAAATGTCATTAATAAGACAGGCCTTGTTCATTTTATTTATATAAAAGTTGGTCCGCTGATATAGTGGTTAGTGTCGTGGCATGCCACTCAGATGTCGCGGGTTCACGTCTCCCCCAGGGCCATGAAAAATCACTGGCACTGTATCATGATCAGTTACTGCTGCACTGTGGGGTCTGCGGTGGGAGGTTGAAACCAAGATTCTTTGGAAGCTTGAATTTCAATTCAATGGCCCTTGTGTGCATTTTCCATGTGAATAGGTTTCATTTACTGAAATAGTAATAATAACAATGGCATGCCATTTGTGACCATCTTGTACGAAATAGCTATTCAAAGCAACAGAGAGTTTTCCAACGTTCTTAGATAAGACCCGTTTTTACGTTAAGTTCTTTGAAAGTAAAAAAAAAAAAAATAGAAAGAAACCTTGTTCTTTTCATTATTTTCAAGTCCATCTGTATTATTATTATTATTATTATTATTATTATTATTATTATTATTCAGTGGATGAAACCTATTCATATGGAACAGGCCCACAGGGGCCATTGACTTGAAGTTCAAGCTTCCAAAGAATGTGGTGTCCATTAGGAAGAATTTAGAGGAAGCAAAATGAAACACAGAATGATAAGATCCCATTATCAAAAAAAAAAAAAAATATATAATAAATAGATAAAAAAGCAACTAATGAAAGTATCAAAGAAACTTCGCTATACAAAGAAAACATTTTAATACCTTCAAATGGAAGACGTTGTATCTTTTAACGCAAAGGTCTTCGAAAGTAAAGAAAAAAGGAATAGAACTGTCAAGAAGAAATGGTGTGCTATGTCCTCGTTTTCGAGTCCAACTGTACACGAGGCAACGTTGATAACGTCGAAGAAACTTCGTCATACAATAAAAACATTATTGTGGGAACTCGTCGA
>NC_089776.1:12780417-12792917 GCF_040412425.1 Macrobrachium rosenbergii
GTCAGCTCATTAAACACCCACTGAATTCACACGAAAGAATCCTCGCGCGAATCAGACAAGCATAAATGATTGAATTATTACCCGGACCCAGCGAACAGGTGTTAGAAAGTTGCCGCTAGAGAACTGGTGTGCCTTGGTGTCAGTAGAAGAAACAGTTCTACCCAGAAGGAAGAGGGAAATAAAAGGACTGGAATGATGGTAATAATAATAATTCTACCTTTTGCATTGAGGTCATCCACGCAGTAGTAGTGGTTCTCTTCGTGTTGCCACACTTTCCCCCCTGCAAAAAAGGAGCGTAGCACCGAAAGGAGCACTGTGCTCTTGTGACGTTAAACTTAACGTACGAACGCCTGATTCACTACATTTGCTCAGAATACGCTTCTCGTTGGACAGAGGAAGAGACTGCAGGACTTTAAAAAGGGAGGAGAATGGATCGCATAGGAAGGGTGTGGGGTCCGAAGGGACATTCAACCCTTTACCCCTTCCCGCCACCTCGAGAAACCTCCCACATCTAAAACCATTACTATTTATCTACTTCTTCCACTTCTCCCTCATCCTCCAACACTCCCTCACCCCCCCTTTCTCTCTCTCCCCCCTACCATACTCCATTCAACAGCAACCCCGCCTCCCCTACCATATTCTTCTCGAGTCTGCCCGTTTCCGGTTCAAAGTCAAAAGCCGTCTTATTATTTTTTGTTTTTTCTTCTTTACCGTCTTCCTCCCTCCGTTATCATTTGTTTTTTTTTTAATTTTCCTTTCATTCATTGAAGCTTCTATGTACCTCCCCTTTAGATAATTGAGTTAATTATGGTTTTTTTAGTTTCTCGATGTTAATTTTTCTTTTGGTTTTATGGCCTTTTGACATTCCTTATGCAGAAATAATTTTTAGTTGAATAATGAAACAAATCCTGCATTAACAAGTAATTACATTTCTGTCTGTCTGTCTGTGTATTTCACCTTCTCCGTGGTAACAGGACCACTAACATTAGATGTTCATGGAAGACTGACCTCGGTCTAGGTGCAATCCCTCAGATTCCAGAGGTAATCCTTACCTGGGGTAATTTCGGTTTTTTCGGAACGTAATCTGGATACAGATGTAAATACAGTTTTAGAGATTTGTGCAAGTTTTGCCAGATATCAAGGGTCAGTTTATTAGATATTAGTTCAGACGCTGATTCAAGTATGGCTTGAGGTAATAGGACTAGAACAAGTGAAACTGAGCCTCATTTATACTGTTATCGCACAGTACTCATGAAACAATCTGGGAAAATCGAGATTATCAGGCCCGAAAACAGATTGTTGATACAGTATCCGGTAAGGTAACTATACCAACTAATACCAAAATGGCAATCCAGCTAATTCTGATGGCGTTCTTGAAGTGTATGGTGGAAACTAGTCAGTCTTTCTGATAAATGTTTTTAAAATTTATCAGCCTTTCTCCATTAGAGCGCATATAAAGTTCTCTGATGACATATTTAATGCCGCTTTTAAACCTAAACTAGATTTTATGTTGAGAGAAAAAGAATCACGTTTTATTATCTGCTTGCATCCTGGTGTACAAACCACAATTTAGTGTATCTGCTGGCATTGGTTAGGCCTAATATCAGTAGGTTAGCGCACTGAGTACTGTGTTTTCGATTCCCCGGATAAGCCCAATTCAGTGTTCACTAGGACATTGAATAGAAAAACGTTGTCACTAAATTTACGTGAAAAGTAGTTCACTGGGATGTAAACCTGCTTCGTCATTCTTTTCCGTCTTCCCGTTCAATCATTTATTCATTTCTTCCGTTTCAGAAAAGCTTTGTTAGACCAGAGGTTTACTCCACTGAAACACTTCCAAATAAGAGCAGATTACGTTGTCATTTTTTACAAGTATTATAATTGTCTGTGATTTGAATGGGGTTGTACTCTTAATTCTTATAGAATAAGACATAGAATACATAGCTTCTATGATTATAGATAATTTTCCCATGACTGTATAGATTAAAGTGTTGGGGGCTATTTGAAAACAAGATAAAGTCTGTCAGGCTGGATACTGGTTTCACTATTGACGTTGCCTTAACAACTGATTAAACATCTAATTTCCCCTACTCATAAAAAGTTTTGATAGTAAAATAAATTGTTATTTTTTGCAATATTTCATTCAGATCTGAAGTATCTGAAAGACTCGGGTGTAGAGCTGAAGTTACTGAATTATTATCTGTTTCCAAGATACTTTTCTTTTGGTTCCTTTCAATATATATAATTTTACCTATTTTAGATACATTAAGAAGAAACATCCGGAATATGAGTGGTACTACAAATAATTCAAGTTTAAAAGACTCACAAAATCGTTGAACTTTCAGAAGGACAACTCATTAAGATGTTATACGTAGCCAGTTTTATATTCTGAAATGTGTCTGATTATTTGGTGTGATTTATACACGAGCTATTGATTCTGGTTCTTAATATTGAACACACTGAGAGCTTATGTCATTTTCCCTTGTATGGGTAGGCCTACCTTCTTCTTCTTCTTCTTCTTCTAAGAAAGCTAGGGTTGAATTTCAAGAAAGAATATATAAATGTCCTTATAATCACCATACCTCTTAAAGTTCTTCAGGTATATAAACAAACTTTCGTGAAGAGTGCTGGATAGCATTTATTCTCTTTAAAACAGCCAGGACGTGTACGTTTGTTCAGTATTATCCTGAAGATTCTTTCATCCTGAACGGTAAAATGAATGTGGAATCAACATAATTAAGAGAGGAATCATTATTAGTATCCCCAACAGAAACAGGCTTTTTAATACGTTGGGTGACGTGGCTAAAATGTCCTTGCTTATTGTTTTCAGTGTTAATAGACGGAACTCGAGTATTGTTGTCAGTGCATTGTCAAGTTCTTCTACACAAGCAGATTCTTATTACTGCACAAGCTGGAGCAATACCATCATTGCAAGGAACCCCTTTTTTTATTTTATTTTTTTTAATTCCCCCGTTAGTCATGAGAACCAGAGGAAATAAGCTTGTAAAAAGTGCACGTTTTGACTCGGGTATAACGAAGGCTTTTCACCGTCGCTTTGAACGTAACGGAACTGATTACCTCGTCGAAAATAAATGAGACTGAGCGAGAGTTAGAGCAAGAGTTAGCGCCCTTTCTATAATAAAACCGTATAGAGCCTCTTGTTGCGGAGGTGGGTGTGTTTTATTGGCCGGACACGCTAGGGTGTGTCGGAGCAGTTCAGAGAGTTCACGTTGCTGCTGGCCAGAGATACACAACAGTTTTATACGTACGAGTTCTGGCCCTTGTTCTCCGTGCCCTCCAGTAGATGCAGGTACCCAATCGGTCTAGCTGTAGAGGGCTGTTCATTTCCTGTGGGAGGCTTGGCACCAGGGAAATGATAAGACAATGGTTTCTAATTGTTGATGCATGATAACTTTATACTGAATCAGGTTTCTTCATATGCCTATGTTTAACGATCTATCTATCTATCTATATATATGTTTATTTATATATATATCATATCATATAGCCTATTTATATCAAACACCGGTGGGGAGAAATGAAAAACGATTGCAGATTTATAAGTTTTTCATTTCTTCACGGTGGTGTTTGATATATAAATCACGTGTACAGTGATTGTATATATATATATATATATATATATATATATATATATATATATATATAAATATATATATATATATATATATTATATATATATATATTATATATATATATTATAACGTCAGTTTTTCCCAATTTGTATTTTAACGGAGATCTTTCACATTTACAATTGATCCCTGATCCCCCCTTTCCTGCCGAGAGTAACAGCAGCACCGATATGCAGTAAATGTACCTCGCTATCGGACTTCTCAGTTCCAGAGGTCCTTTATTCCTCACACCGTTGGACTGTGGAACAGTCTCCATGGGGATGTGGTGCAGTTGGGACTTCATAAGTTCAAGCGAAGATGTGATGCATTAGTACCCTTGTACAGTTCTTGCATTTCAATATTTTACTTACATTTTATCTATATTTATTAATCTGTTAATTTATTTTTTTTTCTTTTTTAATAAGCAATCCCTTCTTTCTGTATTTCCTTTTTACCTTCTGTTACTTCTTTCAAATGAACACCATAATATTCTTTGGAAGCATGAATTTCAAGTCAGTGGCGCCTATTAGCTTGTTCATTATGAATAGAGTTTATCTTCAGAATAATAATAATAATAATAATAAATAATAATAATAATAATAATAATAATAATAATAATAATAATAATAATAATAATAATAAGTACTGTATATCAGGTCCGCAATAATATTCAGTGGTGAATTGTTGTCGATTTTATAAAGACGTTACAAGAGCTTTCGAACCCTGTCCTGGGTTCATCTTCAGTCTACAGTAAGTATTATTGTACAGTAATTCTTAGTGTATGTTGCAGTTGCTGATGTACTGATGGTAATGAATTTCATACTACAAATAACTGCAAACGAATTTCATAATAAGAATTCTTGGTTTGTATGATGTATTACTAAATTTGTTTTAGAATTCAACTTTTAATGTTTGCCTATATACGGTCTGCTGCTATCAAGTTTTTACCTTACGTCAAACCTGAGCAAGATAACTTCCTATTTAATTTACCCGAATAGTAAACTTGTTTATATTCTTGGTTGATGAAATATCAGGTTTATGTTTACAAAAGAATGGCTTGTGAATTAACCTACCTATATGTCATGAGAACACGTGAGTAAAATCACGTTGTCCGATGAAAGCG
Source organism: Macrobrachium rosenbergii (assembly GCF_040412425.1). Lineage (NCBI taxonomy): Eukaryota > Metazoa > Arthropoda > Malacostraca > Decapoda > Palaemonidae > Macrobrachium > Macrobrachium rosenbergii. The sequence goes on from NC_089776.1 coordinate 12,785,170, forward strand.
AGCATTCAGCCAGACATTACCTCAACGCTGATGTAGGCTACAATATTCTCAAGATCAAATCTAAATGTAGACTGTTTATGTTAAGTTTAAGCCACGAGCCCAAAGGTCAACATTGCGTTCGGACACCGTGTGTGTGTGTGTGTCTCCAAGGGACTCGATTCGACCGTGCGTTCCCTTTGCGCCCAGGGTCCTTAGACCGAGTAGGACCGATGGCTGCCTATGTATAGACTTTATTTTATATTAAGTTTAAGCCACAAGCCCAAAGGTCAATATTACATTCGGACACTACGTAAGTGTGTGTGTCTAAGGGACTCTATTCGACTCCGCGTTCGTTTTGAGTGTAGGAGTCTCTAGACCGAGTAGGACCAATAGCTGGCAAGATGTAGACTGTTTATTTATATCAAGTTTAAGTCTTACACAAGCCCAAAGGTCAACACTGCATTCGGACACCGCATTTATATGTATGTAAATCTCCAAGGGACTCGATTCAACTCCGCGTCCTCTTTGCGTCTAGGGCTAGGTCTACGGACCTTGGTCTAGGAGCTAGGGTCTCTGGACCCTATAGGACCAACGGCTGGCTTGCTGGTGGATGCGCCACTTCAGCCGTCATCGCTGGTGATGATAATGGTCGTTAATGATAGGAGATGCGTGCAGATACGGCCTTGCATGACGACTGGTTGCCTCGGGTTCCTGTGGGTTTATATTTTATCCGCGGAGCGGGTGAGTCATCGTTACGAGGACTGTAGAGCATCATGAATTTTTATTTTAGATTTTTTTTTTTTCGTTACGCTACTTGCCTCTGGCCCCAGTGTATGAAAGCGTAGATGCGTATTAAACCCGGTGCTGGTATTCCAGGTATGATATAGTACTACGTTTATCATAGAGGCTTTAGGTAAATAAATGTTTCTTTGCTTCAATTCGAAGATTACCGTGAATGCATCTCAGGATTAGTCTAAAAAGTTGAGGTCACATCACCAGGTAATCTGACAACTGTAAAGACTGTTATTTAGGAACGGGGGAACCTTATATTAGATGATAGTTGTTAGGACCACAATGGCGATAGTAGCCTCTTTACATAAAACATAGACATGAAATAGTTAAGAAATTCCAGTAACTAAATTTATGTATAACAAATGGCCGTAACTCCCCGTAACCAGGATGAGTCTTTTTCAGTCGCGTTACTGTATTATAACTATATTATAACTTAATTTGACTTCGGTTACCTCTCTGTAGATTTTTAACTCTATAAAAATCCGTTTTTAATTTCCCAAGCGTTAGTGTATCTCTCTGTAAGACCCACTTTCCTTTCTTTAATAGGCATACTGTATCTTTATGCACACACATGCATATTATATATATATATTAATATACATGTATAAATATACATATAACATATAACATATGTATATATATATATATATATATATATATATATATATATATATATATATATATATATATATATATATATATATATATATATATATATATATATACAGTATATGACCCCGACTGAGCCACGTGATTCTAATCTTAGGCCTACTGTGGGTTATGCATAAATCAAACACACTGGTTTAAATGAACACAGTAGCTATATTCTAGACTCTAGAGTAACTTACAGTGTGCCCACTTTCAATTGAGTCACTACAAATTAAGAGAACGTGACGGTAGCCACCTAAAGCGGCGGGATTAGCCTACGTCCTTTTATGTCCGAGGGGAATAACGGAATAATGCCAGGCAGGGGCATTCTCACCTTGGCTCATCTCCCACCTTACTCCCACAGTTTGCGGTTATTGGATAATAATTCTTTCTACTTGACCTCAGGAGCTAATTCGCGTCCCGATGTACCGATGCCAAGCGTCTAACGACTTGGGGGTGGGTGTATGGGGGGGTTATTTCCTTAGGAACCATAGATGACCGTTATAGAACACAATGCCTCTTTGTTACCCCTCTGTGATCTGTTCCCGTGATCTAGGGACTTCAGGGGGCACTGCTAATACCTCCGGAAAGGGTTATTTATATATATATATATATATATATATATACACACATATATATGTCTGTGTGCGTGTGTGTGTGTGTTATTAACATTGAAAATTGAAGAATGGCAAGCAAATACTGTATGTATTTGTTTACTAATTTACTAATTAGCTAATTTATTTGTGTATTTATTTGTATGATTATTAACAAAATAAGTACCTCTTGAATTGCTTGATAATGGTCCACGATAATGTTTCTTCCTCACTAATTCATCCAGCTGTTTTGCAAGCAACTGATCTCCTCTTGCTGTGTTTCCCCTTGCCTTCTGTTACTTCTTTCAAATGAACACCATAATATTCTTTGGAGGCTTCTGAATTTCAAGTCAGTGGCCCCTTTGGTGGGCTTGTTACATTTGTACAGGGTTCGTCTTCTGAATAATAATAATAATAAAAATAATGTTGTATCCTTAATGTGAAAAATGATGGCTTGTAAACGGAAAAAATTGCAATATAAAAATGAAAATGGTAATAGGAAATTTATAAATGATGCAGCTACTTTTTAGAATTATATTGGTTACACCCCTTTGGGGGGTAGTGTCGTCAGTGCACCTCTTGCTGTGCACTGTAGGTTCTTTGCAGCGTCCCTTCGGCCCTTAGCTGCAACCCCCGTTTATTCCTTTTACTATACCTACGTTCATATTCTCTTTCTTCCAATCTTACTTTCCATCCTCTCCTAACAAATGATTCATATTGCAACTGCGAGGTTTTCCTCCTGTTACACCTTTCAAATCTTTTTACTGTCAGTTTCCCTTTCAGCACTGAATGGCCTCAGAGGTCCCAGCGCTTGGCCTTTGTCCTAAATTTTATATTCCATTCCACTCCATGCCACTGGAATGAGCTAAGGAGTGTCGGGGTTTTGTGAAGAGGAATGAGCTGACGATTCCCATGTGACCTGAATTAGAGAAAGAGACAGTCTGGTTTGAATTAGATAACAAGTGGCTACAGCATCTGTAATGAATAAAGGGGGCCGTGTTTACATGTAGATAATTGCTTCCAGATAAAAGAAAATAGAAAGAAACATAGAACACTCTTCACATTCTGTGCGAATCCTTTGCTACTTTTCAGTGGTATCGAATCTGAAAGGATGACTGATGTTTATAATCATGTCCTTAGCGTTTAGTAGTTGATTTTTGTTGTTCCTCATGACCTTGAAGTCTCTTTTAGAGAATGTCAACTGTGTTCTGCTTATCTTTCTTTGTATATTGTTTGTGCTTTTATTTTTCTTTGATACCGAGGCCTTAACTTAAAAAGTGCTTGTAATTATTATTGTTATTATTATTATTATTATTATTATTATTATTATTATTATTATTATTATTATTATTATTAGACGAACCCTATTCATAGGGAACAAGGCCACAGGGGCCATTGACTTGAAACTCAGGTTTCCAAAGAAGATAATATTCACATGAAAAGAGTTACAGAAGATAATATGAAATACAGAAAGAGATCAGTCAATAGAAAAGGATAAAAGATAAATGAATAAAATGATAAATAAATAGATGAAAATATAAATAAACTGTCAAAATTGAAAGTGGATAGTTTTATGGCAGTAATGATTTGCATCCTCGCTTGAATTTTCGAGGTTCTAGTTGTACGAATCCTCACTGTAATTGAAAAGCTTTAAATTTACCAAAATAAGGGCTAGGTTTGATTTGCTGTCATAGGTAATATCAGTAACATATTTCAGAAAGCAGAAATGAAACAGAACTGGGGGTAGGAGGGAAAGATCTCTGTTGATAATTCTATCAACTGTTTCTGTACAAGTATATAAGTCAACTTGAGAACTAAAAATAAGAAAATAAAAAAAAATAGGAGTTAATGAGAAAGGAAGGACGAACAACCCAACCGTAAACCGTTAAGAGAGTGGCAACTTTATTCTTCTCCTTTTTTTTTTTTAGTGTGCGTGACATTATTCAGGCATGTGGCTGTGGGCATGATAGCAGTGGCGAGCGGTTGCTGTTGCCTCCTCCATGACCCAGGGAACTTGGGGGCTCATGAGTCAGTTATGGGTATATGCGTGTGGGCGGGAGAAGAAGAAAGAGGCGCAACGTCTCTCGAGTGATGTGTGAGGACAGACCATCATCGTAGGGACCACAAGAAGAAGAAGAAGAGGAAGATTTAGACGACTCATAGAAAACGTGGTTTCACGACGTCAGTCTAGATTCGAGATCGGGTGTGAGTTGTGGCTGCTCAAGGAATGTCCCGCTGTGTGTTTTAAGTTTTTTTTTGTTAAGTGTTTTTTTTTTTTTTTTATGCGTGCCAGGAGTGGAGAACTTCCAAGCGTTTGTTTAGTCGTGGAAGAAGAAGAAGAAGCGACTCCGTGCGTGTGCGTGCGTGCGTGGGCAGTTGTGGTTAGGTAACGTTACCGGGACAATCATGTCCATTCATTCTTTCGTCGTACGAAGGAAAATATTAAGGCCTTCCATGGTCTGGTGGTGTGTGTGTGTGTATGTGTGTGTGTGATTCCTCAAGACTCATCCTTCAGGGAAATACCTAAAATATCTCAACAATTTTGTCTGTTGAAAACTGATAAAAATGAAAGAAAAATCGAGATGTAATAGTATATAGCACTAACGTGATCAAGAAAAATTTCATGGAGGGACACCAATTTTCGTATTATACATACGTGTATATATATATTTATATATATTTTCTTTAATAGATTTTTTATTTTTCCCCATCTTTATATTTCTTATTTATATTGTTATTATCTAAATCTTCAATATCATTTTGTCAATTTTTTTCATTGGGGGGGCATGTGCCCAGGTGTCAACCCCCGGATCCGCTAGTGGTATATATCCTAGTTCTGTGTAGATAAAAAGGTTTGATAAAGTCAAGGGCGTATACAGCTGATTTGACATGTCTATGTAACGTATCATATTTTTTATTCATTATTAACACGTTTATTAAAGTTACGTTCATTATAACAATCAAGTGATTCAGTTATTTTCCTTTATTATGACATATCGTGGCCTTCATTTTTAGGTAATATATAACAAGTGTTAATACTTATCATTTGTTTATTCATTGTCAACAACGCGTTTACTAAAGTTACGTTCATTCTAACGTTCAAGTGATCAAGGATTCTTCTTTATTATGACCTATGGCCTCTAATTTAAAGTGAAATTTTAACGATGCAGTTGGAGATACCTCTTCGTTATGACTTATAGTCTTTAATTTAAAGTGATATTTTAACAATGCAATGACCAAGTCTTTAATTTCAATTGATGCTTTAACAATACAATCGAGAATCTCTCTTCATTATGACTTGTAGTCTTTAATTTAAAGTGATATTTTAAAAATACAATGACTTAAAGTCTTTAATTTCAAGTGATACTTTAATAATACAATCGAGAATCTTTATTATGACTTATAGTCTTTAATTTAAAGTAATATCTTGACAATACAATGACTTAAAGTCTTTAATTTCAAGTGATACTTTAACAATAAAATCAAGAATCTCTCTTCATTGTGACATGTAGTCTTTAATTTAAAGTGATATTTTAACAATAAAATAACTTAAAAGTCTTTAATTTCAAGTGATACTTTACTAATACAATCGAGGATCTTTATTATGGCGTATAGTCTTTAATGTAAAGTGATATCTTGACAGTACAATCTCCACGAACGACTCCAGCGAATTTCACTGGACGTGAAACTCGCACCAAAACAGAGTTGTGGAGAAGTCATCCCGTGAAGGCGTCCTCTATTCGTATCGCCAACTACATGGGCGCGTTCTACTCATCATCACTTTCTGAAGGTCGTCTCGACCAGGGCAAGGGAGGGAGAAGTAAACAACTTGTTGGTTGGGGAGTGGGGAGGGAGAGAGAGAGAGAGAGAATTTATACCACGGCGTCTATGCAAATACCCTTTACGCGTACGCAACTATGCGCGTGTTATATATATTTATATATGTTTGTGCTGTTGATGTTTGACACTTTTGGCCAGCTCTCTCTCTCTCTCTCTCTCTCTCTCTCTCTCTCTCTCTCTCTCTCTCTCTCTCTCTCTCTATATATATATATATATATATATATATATATATATATATATATATATATATTATATATATATTTATTTCAAGTGTTATTCTCTTTATTATACAGATTCTAATATACAAGATACTTTGCATTGTGTTTAAGCTTCAAGGGCAGTGGAATTTTAAATTCCCGGGAATTCAGCAGATAAACATAAAGCAAATTTAAAGGAAAAAATGATGGTAATGTCATTGTCGTTTGTCCTACCTTGAATTAACTGACATATATATATACGCTTGTAATGCAGAACTCATCATTAGCGTATGTATGGTTTGTGTATATTTTCATGTCTCCGTATGAACGTTCCCCGTATGGGGTAGTATGGGTGCACTGTAGGCATCACTTAAGGTTCTTTGCTGCATCCATTAGGCCCCTAGCTGCAACCCTTTTCATTCCTTTGACTGTACCTCCGTTCATATTCTCTCTCTTCCAACTTACTCTCCACTCCCTTTTTAACAACTGTTTCATGGTGCAACTGCGAGGCTTTCTCATGTTACACCTATCAAACCTTTTCACTGTCAGTTTCCGTTTCAGCGCTGAATGACCCCACAGGTCCCAGCGCATGGCCTGTTCCTATGGACGTGGGAAAATGGTTATATTTGCCATAAGGTCCATAGTGTGTCTGGAGCTAATCGTTTAATGAAGGCCCTTCAAATATACTCTCTCAGAGTATATTTAAAGGACCTCGCGTTGAATATGAAAAACAACATTCTGAAGTGGATGTTCGGTGAATGAAAATGCTCGAAAACAATGGTTTCCAAAACTTGTTCCAGATAACTTACAGTAGGTCATAACTGAAGATTGTATTGTATTAAACAAAACAGCCCTACTGTGATGTACCGTTAACTAACGAATCGATTGATTCCAGTCATGCAAATCGACCAAAGGTTAAAAAGGAAAAAAAGCAGAGAGAGAAACGAGCCTAGGCAATGTTACGCATCTCATAAATATGCAAATTGAATTCAAAGACTGTCACAGTCGAAGGAAGGCTGTCACACGCCTGACTGACGCAGAAGCCACTGTCAATGAGCAGTTAACAGTCATGATTTATTTACGTATTGTGCTCACTAGCGGATCCAGGGGTGCGGGGCACCTGGGCACGTGACACCCCATGAAAAACAATGACAAAACAATAATACTGAAGGTTTAGATAATAATAATAACGTAATTGGGAAATATGAAAATGGTAAAAAAATCTTTTATACAAATAATAATAAAATTTTGAGAGAAAAAAATTTCATGGGGAGGGAACAGTTTTCATATTATACATATATATATATATATATATGTATATATGTATATACATACATACATACATATATACATATACATACATATATATATATATATATATATATATATATATATATATATATATATATATATATATATATATATGTATAATATGAAAATTGGTGGCCCTATGAAATTTTTCTGAATCCGCTAGTGATTGTAGTGCATGTGGCTCTGTGGCTCGTGTTCCTCGTTTTCGGTCTGTGCTTGGGACAAGCGAGCTGCAAGCGCCTTTTGTTTGGGGTCGGGCAGCCGAGCGTAAAAATGCTTTTCCACCATTCTTACTTCCTCGTCTCTGGAACCGTCACGAGTGAACAGAGCCATTTCAGGCTGTTTTTGCCGTTTATCGCTTTTGTTGCCGTTTCCAGCTGAGCAGACC
>NC_089776.1:12797917-12832917 GCF_040412425.1 Macrobrachium rosenbergii
CTTGGAAACCTGGACTATGCAGGACAACTGCTAAATGAAATGGGAGTGAGAGTAGTTGAATGTAATTAAAATATGCAGTTGAAAATACCACTGTTGCTTTCGCGTTAGACTTCCGTTATGATTTTGCGCGTGGCATGCAATGCAATGTATCCTCCCTTGTGGTGGATGTGACATATTGGATGTGCCAGTTCTGTGGATGTCTGTCCACTGAAAATAGAAATTGCTTTGCTTTACAGTTATGAATTATGAGAAACTAATGGTTCTGTGATTCTGCCACACGAGATGGTTTATTGTTACTGAAGTGTCGCCTCGTTGCGGGTAAAGGATAATGTCTGCGTGATTATAAAGTGTTGCTCGTTGAAAAATAAGGCATGTGCTGAGTTGCGTAGCAAGAAATGGTGTTAGAAACTTGAATTAAAAGGATGCTGAGGTTTCAGTGAAATAGAGTCCCCTGTTATTCAATGAAAATTGAATTGAAAAGATATTGAAGTTTCAAAGAAATTAAGTCCTGTGTTATTCAATGAAAGTTGAATTGAAAGGATATTGGAGTTCCCAGGAAGTTAAGTCCTCAGAAATTAAGTTCTGTATTATTCAGTGAAAGATGAATTGAAAGGATATTGAGGGTTCAGTGGATGTTGAGGTGTCAATGACATTAACTCCTCTGTTATTCAATGAAAGTGAAGTGAGTAGCCAGAGAATTAGCCAGTGTAATAAGGGGGCATCCCTATCCATAACGGCATCAGCTCGCTCTCTCCGCCAACCGTTTACACGGGGAGCTGAACAGCATACTTGGGCGTAACGGATTAATCGGCGTGACAGTACGGGCCGGAACGTACGGTCGGACCAGTGGGAGACCGAAGGCGTAACGAATACAATAGCCAGACCACACCCAGACCGAGAACGGAAGCCACAACGTACGCCCCTTTGTGGGCGTCCCTCCCCCAGGCCGCCCGCCTGGTGACGCCGCCCGTGGTCCTCCCCTGGTCCTCCCCACAGCTATACACCTGTTCGTAATCTTTCCCAATGATACAGGTGAGTTGTCCATGGTACTTTTTCCACTTTGCTGTTAATGTGTCTCACTTCCTGCTAATCTTATATTTTTCTCTATTGCTACTCTCATGTTTTGCTATTATTATTATTATTATTATTATTATTATTATTATTATTATTATTATTATTATTATTATTATTATTATTGGAAGGGATAGTTACATCAGCTGCATTCAATCTATACAGAGTTTTCGCTATCTGTCCAATAATTGCTTTTTCAGAGCAACTGCAGAATGCAGTGGCCCTGAAAAAACCATTGTTAGAGAGTTAGATCAAACTATATAAATTGGAATTACTGATGTAGCTATTACTTTCTTTCAATACTATATTCTTAAAAAAGGGTCTTCTAACTACAGTTATTATTATTATTATTGAGAAACCCACACGATTCCTGTGTATAACTTGTTTGCTGGTAAATATTTACATATTACTTTGATCACGAGCACTTTCAGGTCCTAACTGTGACCCTTTTTCAAGAGATGAGGTAGTCAGGCTGGTTCAATAATAATAATAATAATAATAATAATAAGACTTCCAAAGAATACTGTGGTATTCATTGGAAAGAAGTAACAGAAGGTAAAGGGAAATACAGAAAGAGGAGATCAGTTATTAGAAAAACAGATAAATTAACGAATTGATAAATAAGTGAAAATGTAAGTAAAATTTTAAAATACAAGTTGAATTTATTGGGGTAGTAATGAATTGTATTAGGGTAGTAATGAATTGTATGAGGGTAGTGAATTGTATTAGGGTAGTAATGAATGTATTAGGGCAGTAATGAACGTATTGGAGCAGTAATGAAATGTATTAGGGTAGTAATGAATGTATTAGGGCAGTAATGAACGTATTAGGGCAGTAATGAAATGTATTAGGGTAGTAATGAAATGTACTAGGGTAGTAATGAATTGTACTAGGGTAATGATGAAATGTATTAGGGTAGTAATGAACTGTATTAGGGTAGTAATGAAATCTATTATGGCAGTGATGAATTATATTAGAGTAGTAATGAAATGTATTAGGATAGTAATGAAATGTATTAAGGTAGTAATGAATTGTACTAGGGTAGTAATGTAATGTATTAGGTTAGTAATGCAATGTATTAGGGTAGTAATGAATTGTATCAGGGCAGTAATACTTTAGCAGTATAGGCGCCCACCAGCCATTACGGCTGTGCACTTCCTAAACCCTGACGGAGATTAGGAAGAGAAATTCTCCACGAATTTCTCTTCCCCTTTCGATTCCCTCTGCGTGGGGTATGTGACCATCCACAAGGCCTCTTGGGTATCGAAATGCGTGCCTCGAAAGGCGTGACCTTCGACCTCGATTTTAGAAGATTTTAGACCAGTGGGAGGGCCCTTTTCTCTCTGCTCGGAGAAACTGCTGCTTTTTTTTTTTTCTTGTGTCTAGCAAGAACTGCTTGTGTGTGTGTGTGGGGATTTTATTATCACGAATTTTTGTGCGGAAGCGAAGAATAGAAGGTTCTTTTTTTTAACTGATGATGGTTTAACTAAGGTCGTAGGAAAGTTAGTTTTTATTTCATATATATAATATATATATTGTATATGTATATTATATATATATATATATATATATATATATATATATATATATATATATATATATATATATATATATATATGATTATTATCACTTTTGTACGTGATTCATTTATCACACATTACCACAGGTGAAAAATAAGAAACGGGGTGTAGGTCCTGACCGGTTTCGACTTTATTTCAAGCCATTGACGAAGGACTGATACAGAGTGTGAGAAGTCACAAATATATATACTACAAGAACAGTACTGACGAACATACACAACCGTTAGAGGCTCCATATCACCACTCAGGCCGATGTCGAGGTAGGAGTGGCCTTTAAAACTCATTTGGCTAAAAATCACAATAGACTCTCAGGGGACATTGCTGATAAACAGACCATACCCCACCTCAGATCCACACCTGACAGGTGTCATGGAGGCGGAGTTTGGAAACTCATTAACATTACTACCCTCGTACTGTGTTTACAAATATGATAATCCTATTTTCATATATCTCTACTGCCTACCTTAAAGTTTAAACAATTTACAAATTTCTTTTGATATTAAAGGATCAAGTTTATACATCCCTTGACTGATATTCATATTATGGTTGTAACTTTCTTTCTTTTATGAAGCTAGATTCAATGATGTTCCTTTCCAGTGCATTATTAGAATATACAATCCTTTTGCCCCTTCCCAGTTGATAGCATGATTGTTCTCCTAACATGTACAAATATACCACTGTTCCTTGTGCATATCTCACACATTTCTTATGTTGTTCAATTCTTTTTCCAGTGCTTTCCCTGGTTTGGCCAATATAAAAGTTGTCACTAGACTTACACGGAATTTTATATACACCTACACCTCTGTTTCTTATTTTTCACCTGTGGTAATGTGTGATATATATATATATATATATATATATATATATATATATATATACATATATATACACATACACACACATATATATATATATATATATATATATATATATATATATATACATACACACACATATGTACACCACGCCACCAAGACATTTTTTGATATTGACAAACATTAAGCTATAAATGTCGTTTAATATCTAATTCGCTCACCCTCGGAAATTCTACCTAGGGGGACTTACAACAGATAAGTGGCTCGTCGTCGCTTGGCGGATTCGATCCGCCGAGCGAGCAGCGAGATCCAACGACTCCGGTGACGCCAGTACTCTTATGAGTATGCGTGTTTACGCTCGTGGACCGGAAGTTTCGGTAATTATGCCATTTGACGAGACGTGACCTTTAATTGGCATTAATTTATGGAAGGTCATATCATTTCGTAACTCAAAAATGAAATTTGGGGGTTTTTGCATTAACCCCCTACCTGGTTGTAAGCATTCCGTAATTGTTCTTGATTTACCTGTAATCTCTCGTATCGGCAGTCATGTGTGTTTTCTGGGTCTTATAATGCCATGTGTCTATTAAGAGAGGTTGTTTGTTAGGTGAAAATGATCACAGAATCTTTCCTGGATGTTGCCACAAGCAAGATTAAGCCTTATTAAGTACAATGTACAAGGTTTTCATATAATGTTGCATCTCTTACATATTGGCAGTTCGTTTCCAGTATTTCGATTTCAGATAGCACATTTAACATGAATACGATACATATATATATATATATATATATATATATATATATATATATATATATATATATATATATATATATATATATATATATATATATATATATATATATATATATCCAATTACGTTCCTGTAGCCACCGTTGTTTTTCCGTTATTCTGTAGGTCACTCTGACAAATTTGCTCATGTTGCTCCAAGATAGCCTTGTTGTCAATTGATATCAATTGCAAATTGATGAAATAAAATGCATACATCAGGGCAGTCGATAGTATTGCCTTAATAAGCGAAGGCTTGTGCTTATTTCATTGTTAAAATGTTCGTTATTTTAGGGGCTTTTTGGGGAATGGCTTCATATCGCCAATTTAAGTCAGCTTCTTCAATTGGAAGTTGGATGTTTTCTGTAACATTTCAGTATGATGATGTCTCTCTCTGGTAATATTTTAGCATACATTTAACAGATACGATGAAATCTGCTCTTCCTAATATCTCAGTTAATATTTGCCAGATATGATCTAATTATTAGGCGTAGAAAAAGATAGTTGGACACTGCATCGGATGCATAAGTAATTGGCAATTTTTTTTTAATCTTCACATTTGGCTCTTGTATGTAGGTTGTTCGCATTTGAAGAAATGCAGTTAATCTTTAGCTGTGAACTCACATTAAAGCGAATCGTGTTCATCTACCTGTAAATGCAGGTAATTGACAGTCACGTGACACCCGTCAGTATTTGTCAACAGTTGCCTGTATCATCTGAATTCATGACCAGGCAATCTCAACATGTCAGTGCATTCGTGTTTCAATTAACCCCATTTTTTCTTACTTGATCCCTGACCTCTTGAACGCAATTTTTTTGTTTTTTGCATTTACGACCGTAGCAATTATTTCTCCCGTTATACGACAGAAGTTTACGACACCTGTCGGCGATAGAATAACGAGAACGGGTGATATTTCTGCTACAAGGGCGTAGCCACTTTACTCACTTTGCGTTCTCAATCGACTCTCCAGATTGCGCTGTAATATCGCGCTGGGGTGTCGTAATCAAGGGAATTAAACTCGAATTGATATTAATGTCATATTCATTCATCAGAATTTTTATTAACGAGCCGAATGATCTAGCCAATTGGCGGTTTCATTCACGCTACCTTGCAATCTTGGTGTATTATGACGTTGAAAGTTATTGCCTATTAATACCTTGTGTTAGTTAAACGTCAGATGGTTCCTCATGCTCTTTTATTTCCAGAGTTATTGATCCGTCCAGTGTATCATTCGCTTGATAATGTGGTCTTTTGAAACGATTAAATTGTCTGATTCTTGCATTGTTGAAAGACCTATTCACTGGAGGGGAAAGCAGACTAAACTTTGCAACACTGAGGCTTCGCCTAAACTGCAGCAAATTATGTCTTAAACGTGTCGGTAACTTATCGTAAACACATCACAAACAAACTGAAAACAAGTTGACGACTTATGGGTAGTCCTGGCAAGTGCTTCGTACGATTATCCAGCATTTGCTAAGATCGTTGCCCATCTCCGGTTGTTGACTTGTTTTCAACCTGTTGGTGATGTGTATGCGACAGGTTTCCGACTTGTGTTTATGACATGTTTTACTGTAGTGTGAAGGCACCCTTACCCTGTTCTTTGATAATATTTTACTACTTTTCTTTTGTAGTTCAGAAACTTTTTAAAAATCTTCTTAACTTAGACAAACGAAATTTCTTGGTGATTGTTCCTACTGTGATAAATTGGCCCCGTTTCTACATCTTATCTCATTAAAAAAATGGTCACTTGTCATTTATAATTGTTAATGGGTTTTTAGACAAGACAGGTTCAAATATTTCATAGGCATTGCTGGTTCAGATTAAAAGCTAACTGTCCTTGTGTTAAAACTTATTGCAGTGTTAACTGTGGATTAAATATTTCTTGCCAACTTATTTAAACTCTCGTTATTATTTTTTTTCTTTTGCAAAGCTAGTGCATATTGTGTTGCAGAGGTCTCCAACAACCTATCTGTGTGTCTCAGTAGGCACTGTACCTTCTTCAGTTCGTGTCAAGAGTTGAAACAATGAACGATCATTTGTGATTTACCTTAGGACAAAATGATTTGGGCAGGTTCTTGTGTGGCTGGGAAGTCCCCGACAACAGTAATATTTATGTCACCTTCAAATTCTGATCTGTTATTTTATAGCTGCTCAAGTATCGATCCAGAAGAGAAGTTCGTATTATAGTAATTTCTTTGACTTTGTGGTACAATGCATGAAAAAAATCCTTGTCTGTTTAAACTTCTTGAAACCAACTTTCGTCAGTAAATTGGAATTGCGTCACTGAGGGAGGCAGGAAGACTTGCGTAATTCACTGCTTACAAGAGAATTACATTTACAGTTCATTCTTTGAGAATATAAAAAGAAATCAAGCTTCAGTGACTGTCATTGTTACGCTTGAAAAGTTATAAATGTTATAGATTGTAAAAATTGTTTCTTGAGACCTCGATCGACCTGGGTTTGAAACCTAAGACATTGTATATTCTATAAGCATCAGTGAACAGCTTCCCTGAAAGTGGTTTGCTTAACTGGGCCTAATCAGACTTGTTTCCGTAACTTGTTGTGCTCTTTTTTTAGTTTTCTGTAAAAGAAAATTGTTGTGCCGGCTTTGTCTGTCCGTCCGCACTTTATTCTGTCCGCACTTTTTTCTATCCTCTCTTTTTCTGTCCGCCCCGAGGCTAGAGGGCTGAAAATTGGTATGTTGATCATCCACCCTCCAATCATCAAACATACCAAATTGCAGCCCTCGAGCCTCAGTAGATATAATCTTATTGAAGGTTAAAGTCAGCCATAATTGTGCTTCTGGCAGCGATGTAGGATAGGCCACCACCGGGTCGTGGTGAAAGTTTCATGGCCCGCGGCTCACAAACCGAGACTACCAAAAGATAGATCTGTTTTCGGTGGCCTTGGTTATACGCTGTAGCGGCTGTACAGAAAACTCGATTGACCCTAAGTAACTTCGGCGCGTTTTTTACTTGTTTTTTATTCTATAGTCATTTACCAGTTTTGAAGTAATATTTTCATTTGTATACTTAGGTTTGCTCAAGGTAATTCTCTCTCTCTCTCTCTCTCTCTCTATTGTAACGCAGTGGTGTTGCGTTCAAATCAAAAGCAATAAGCACAGTTCGAATCTCAAACTGAACGAGGAATTATGACATGCGCGTGTACTCTAAAAAAAGTATGTTAGTCGACTGTTGCGAGGCGCAGCTGGAGCAAGAGAGAGAGAGAGAGAGAGAGAGAGAGAGAGAGAGAGAGAGAGAGAGTGAGTGTTCTTTACTCCGTCCAGTTGCATATCATAAAAACGGGAGACCTCGACGAGGTATTCCTCTTCTTAACGGCGTGAAACCGTTCGTAAAATAGCCTTTCTCTCTCTCTCTCTCTCTCTCTCTCTCTCTCTCTCTCTCTCTCTCTGTAATAGCTTCCTTGTAACGCTTGATTCGTTTATGTCGTATCGTTTTTAATTTCTATTCCGTTAACGTATTTTTTTAATAAACTTCCCGCAAAACGGAATAACCTCTCTCTCTCTCTCTCTCTCTCTCTCTCTCTCTCTCTCTCTCTCTCTCTCAGGTTGGTTGGCAACTTCGGACGGATCATATTTCTTTCCAATTTTCCTTATTGTGCAGTGTGGGATGGCAGAACGCGAGGATCAATTGGTCTGAATTGGGCTGAGTGCCGCCTTTCCTGAATATCTGAAGTTTGCAGTTTGTTTCTCGATGGTTGGAAATTACTGTTGTATACTAGGTTGAGTGAGACACTTTGCTTTTTGATCATTTTTCCTTTGTGAGTCTCATTTCGATTATTTAAATATATATAAATATATACATATATATATATATATATATATATATATATATATATATATATATATATATATATATATATATTGAGAGTTTCACCCTTCCGGCGTAGAGTAAGTTTTTATGGCGTGAAGTTGCTAGACCTCCCCCATCAGTGTTAAAGGAGGTTATTTCCCGAGGGCTCCTTTTTTTTTGTTTCGGTTACCCGTCCAAACATTGACTTGGCTTAACGTTGCTTAACTTCACTGATCGTGTTAGTGTCATCACCATATATATATATATATATATATATATATATATATATATATATATATATATATATATATATATATATATATATATATATATCACCATTTTAAAATAATTATATGAAATAACATCTCTTCACTAGCAAAACATCAACAGCTTTCATTCCGTACTAATCGGAAGGAATTATTTAAGAAATTATGAGCTAACATCCCTTCCCTCCCTCCTCCCCCTCCCCTCTTTTTTTTTAGGGGCTAGGGGGTGGCCCGACCTTTCAAGTCTATCTGTTCCATCCTTTTATGGGATGATTGCGGAAATTCGATCATGACAAAGGGAACGTGTAAAATGATTAACAGTTAAGCCGTTGTAGGTGAAAAGTCATTTTAATTTATTTTATGGCACCTGGGTGCTAAGGATTGCCCGGGCATCTGAAGGATGTCTGCAACTTATATATACACAGTTTTTAGTTTTCTGCAAAAGAAAACTATTGTGCTGGCTTTGTCTGTCCGTCCGCACTTTTTCTTTTCTCACTTTTTCTGTCCGCCCTCGGATCTTAAAAACTACCGAGGCTAGAAGGCTACAAATTGGTATGTTGATCATCCACCCTCCAATCATCAAACATACCAAATTTCAGCCCTCTAGCCTCAGTAGTTTTTATTTCATTCAAGTTAAAGTTAGCCATAATCGTTCTTCTGGCAGCGATATAGGATAGGCCATCACCGGGCCGTGGTTAAAGTTTCATGGGCCGCGGTTCATACAGCATTATACCGAGACCACCGAACGATAGATCTATTTTCAGTGGCCTTGATTATACGCTGTAACGGCTGTATAGAAAACTCGATTGCTTCGAAGAATCTTCTGCGCAATTTTTACTTGTTTATGTTATGTTATATCATTATAGATGTATTCATATAAAAAGGTATATTGCACCTTGGTGGTAAAGATTGCTTAGGTCTCTGAAGGATGTATGTATACTTATGAATGCAGTCTTTCTTGAGATGTTATATAATCTTAAATTTATTTATATATAAATGTATAAAGAGAAAAAATTTACATATACGCATGTATAAAGCTGTACTTTTTGTTTCGTTTTATCATTCTAAATTTATTTATATTTATATATAAAGAGAAAAATTTTACACTTACATATGCGTACAGATACAATTCTCGTTATGTTATTCCATAAATGTATTTGTGAATAAATGTAGTAAGATGCAAATATTTACAAAGCCAAAAGGTAGGCAGACATTACATTCATTTCGATATACACAATAGGGAGAGAGAGAGAGAGAGAGAGAGAGAGAGAGAGAGAGAGAGAGAGAGAGAGAGAGAGAGAGAGAGAGATTTGATTTGACAAGTTTATTGTGCTTAATACTTAGAAACTAGAATAGACCGGGTTAGGATCTATAAATGGCAAAGAGTAGCTTGAAAGGAGAGAGAGAGAGAGAGAGAGAGAGAGAGAGAGAGAGAGAGAGAGAGAGAGAGAGAGAGAGAGAGAGAGAGAGAGAGAGAGAGAGACTATGTTACTTCAGCAAGAAGGTGTGATCAAGAGAGAGAGAGAGAGAGAGAGAGAGAGAGAGAGAGAGGGGATATATTACCACAAGAAGGTCTAACCAAGAGAGAAAGAGAGAGAGGACAATAAGTGACTTCAGCAAGACGGTCTAAGAGAGAGAGAGAGAGAGAGAGAGAGAGAGAGAGAGAGAGAGAGAGAGAGACACAGAGAGAGAGAATATGTTACTTCAGCAAGAAGGTGTGATCGAGAGAGAGAGAGAGAGGAGACTATGATACTTCAGCAAGAAGGTGTAATCAAGAGAGAGAGAGAGAGAGAGAGAGAGAGAGTGAGGGAAGGTCTCCACTGGGTCATGCTTTATTAACGGGACCGACCACCTCCACCAGACACGAGAGTGAGTGCTTGCCTCGTCTACCTTCGTCGGATGTTTTTTTACTCTTGGTGCACGGACCTAGCTGCGGTGGGTGTCTGGGCTGCAGTTCTTTTCTCCATTCATTGTCGATGAGAAGAGAGAGTGTATGTTCAATTTTGCTGCTATAATATGGGAGCTTGAATATGTAGTTTAATCAATAATGAATCATTTTGTGAGCACAATATATATATATATTATATATATTATATATATATATATAATATATATATATATATATATATATATATATAATATATAATATATATATATATATATATATATATATATATATATATATATATATATATATATATATATATATATATATATATTATGTGTGTGTGTGTGTGTGTGTGTGTGTATAACATTATGTTTATAAATATATGTATATTTATATTTAAGCAAGAGTAAATCTTTTGTAAACAGTATAGTTATATATAAATTATAATATATATATATATATATATATATTATATATACGTTGTGTATATATAACATTATATTTATAAATGTATGTATATTTACATAATGTATATATGCACATATGTATACATTATATATACACATACATATGTATACAATTTATATATATACATACGTATACAATTTATATACAGTATATTTTTTCATCACAGGACAGCTTGTACGCGTTCACATCATCTCCACTCGCTCTGAGGAGAAATGAATTTTCGCTCGAAAGCCTCGCAGCAAAAATCTTAACTTGATTGAGGGACCACACGTGTAATCTTTCTACAGTTTTATAGATCAGCTGAAATCATCTTGTGTGAACGGTGAACTGCGTTGTGGGTCAAGGTCACAGTGGTGAGACTGAGTTTTAATTTTTTTTTAACACCATAACTCTTTGGAGGGCATTGTTATTATCTTATCTTGAAAGAGGGCAAGGTCTGAGATTTTTATAGAAAGTGATGGCATTCTGGTTTGCGTTTGATTGTTCGTGTGCTAACGTGGATTCATACATACATACACCATACATACATATGTATATACAGTATGTATATTTAAGTTGATATATACATATTTATATATATACAAATATATATTATATATATATATATATATATATATATATATATATATATATATATATATATATATATATATTACGTTTATATATATAAATGAGATGGAGTTATATTCGTGTGTGAAGCACAAAAGTATATCTGAAGAGTAATTACATGTAACGCAAACTCGTTCGATCCATAATCAGTTCTCAGGGTTTTACCGTAATTGAAGGATAATTCTGCCATGATTCACTGTCCATTAAGCTATTTGTTATTGGGGAACATTTATAAAGCAACTGAATTCTGTCTTTCCCAGAAATAAAAAACAAAACATTGTTCTAGAACAATTAGAGCATCAAAAGTTCGAGCGTAGATGCAATGCATTAATACCCTAAAACAATTCACCTTGGCTTTTGATGACGATTTTATATTTTTATCTATTTATCTATTAATTTATCAATTTATGTTCTTTCATGCTCTAATAACTGATAATATGAACATATTCTTTGGCAGCTTGAATTTCAATCAATGGGCCTGTAGGTTTGTTCCGTATCAATAGTGGTTGATCTTCTGTATAATAATAATAATAATAATAATAATAATAATAATAATAATAATAATAATAATAATAATAATAATAATAATAATAAAGGCTTCAATAGTGAACGGAAGACCTAAGGAATAAAAGATGAACTCTTCCATAGGGTGCCAGTTCTAACAAAGTATTTTACTTGGTAGATATTTCCCTAGTCCTTAGTGATAGAAATCTTCACTGACAGTCTTTTAAGTTGTAAAGTGAAAATTATTCATTCTTGTACTATTTTTGCCAGATTTATTTAAGCGGTTTTAACGCTGCAATCATTCTATAAAAAAAAAAAAACACTCTCTTGGTATTTGTTGTAGTGAGTACCGACAAACGGTGAATTTTGTTTGGTTACAAAAAAGCCACTTTAGAAACACAAAGTTTAAGTGAATAAATATAAGAAAAACAGGATCTTTCGACCTTCCCTAACGTCCTCTTCGGGTCGAAAGATCCTTTTTTGTATTTGTTTATTTAAACTTTGCGTTTCTACATTGTTTTTTTTTCTTAACAACTCGAGACAAGCACGGAGAAAGTGTTTTTAATAGCGAACTTTGTGTGGCACACTGTAGGCGATATTAAAGTAGTTCTTTTAGAGCATGTCTTCGGCCTTAGCTGCATAACGTTCTGGCTTTTAATTCTCTGTATTTCATACACCTTTTAATTCTCTGCATTACATGCATAAATTTCAGGACCAAAATTTGGCCAAATGCCTTTTGAGTGGAGAATCATAATTCAACAAATCTTATTCATTTTCCTCGCTAATGATACCTTCTTGATGGTAAATATCAGGGCGGGGTGAGGATTTTTTTTTTTTTTTTGTAAATCGTAACATTTGCTATATCACGAATGCCAGCAAGGGCTACAGGGTGTGTCAGCGTATTTTTTTTTTTTTTGTTATTCTTCCTAGAGAGAAAATTCTATATGCGTTTGCAGCAGTTCCGCTAAAGGAATACTAGGTCAGTTTTTTTTTTTTGGGGGGGGCCCATGAAGTTGATTACTGTACCTGCTGTTATTTTTTCTATTTTTTGTTTTGCTTCACTCTCCCAGTCCATTGACTTTTCACTACATATTAAAATTAAATTTAAATTTGCTTTCATTTAATGGCAGAGGCAAAACTGATGATTAGGTTATCAAGGCTTGTCCCTACCAAAGAAAGATTTTGAAGAAGAAGATTTAGTAAACAGAATCTATTAGCTATGGGGATTTGCAAACCACATAATTATTGTAATGACGTGGGTTTATAAACAGACGTAACTCTTGCGAGGATAAAGTATAATTATGTAATTGATATGCGCAAGACGCACGCTGAAACAAACGCTTTTAATATGTCGCTGATACAGGGATTTCAAAATAATCTTACCCAAGATAATCTCTTAAGAAAATGTAAGTGGGATCAAAATTATAATTGGATGAATGCATTCTGAAGCAGGTGTCAGGAGATCAGTTCAGCCACGGGTCAAAGTTTACTATTGTAGCCAGAGATGTTTAGACTCTAGTTGTCAAATTTTTCTTATCCATATTTTTCGAAGGTATTCCACACAAGTACATTTATGATATGATACCCTCATGTTTTTCAGTCACTGAATGTGCTTTTATTGAAATGTATATATATATATATATATATATATATATATATATATATATATATATATATATATATATATATATATATATATATATAATGTATAGATGTAAACACACATATACAGTGTATATATATATAATATATTTATATATGTATATATATATGAATATAAATATATAATATAAATATATATATATTTGTATATATATATACATGTATATATATATGCATATATACATATGTTTCATGTATGTGTGTATGTATGAATCCACGCTAGCTTATGAACAATCAAACACAAACAAAAATGCCATCACTTTCTATAAAAATCTCAGACCTTGCCCTCTTTCAAGATAAGATATGTGTGTGTGTGTGTGTGTGTGTGTGTGTGTGTGTGTGTTCGTTCGTACGCTTATGCCAAAGATTATCCAGAATTTTCCATGGCGATGTCTTGTATTCAAACGATCAACAGACCATCAGGTTCCACTTTCATTTTTCCCCACTCAGACGCTCATTCAACAATCTGTGCGAAGAGAACTTGTTTTCAACAGCAGCAGCTCATGAGAATTATCATCGTGTCTGTATCGCCTTAAGGCAATTTATGACTCAACGCTGGGAAAACATCGTCCTAGCCAATTGTAGTATTTTGTCTCCCACGTGAAGGTGGCATTATCGTCTTGGGCAAAGGGCGAAAGGCTAAGGGTCGCGACAGACGCTCATAATTCCTGGCTTTATAGCCTTGTTTAGGTAGGAAAGTATTACCAAGTTCACTTCTCAGAATTTATGAGAGAGATGTGTTTGTTTAGCCTGTGCCGTTTCCATTGCGTTTATAATGTATGTAGAGTATGTTTTATTTATGTATCATTCCGTTTTGCTTTAGATTTACCCGTTTTTGACAGACTCAAGACAGGTTTCCGTGAGCAGATGGCTGAATTGTGTTAGTTTTGAGAAGTCAGGTCTAAAACATGCTACATTGCGCATCAATATACAAGTCTATCTATTCATTTGTCTATCTATGCACGCATTCACGCCTGCGCATGCGCGCGTGTGTGTTTGTTTAAATGTCCTCGTAATGCTTCGTCGTAGTACGTACCGTCATCTGTGGTTCTTTCATTCATAAATTCAATCACACCGTGATATCGGGTCGTTTCGCTCATAGATTCAGACGTAATGTGACATCTGGCCGTTTCATTCATAAATTTCCTTTTAAGGTAATTGGTATTATGTGTTTTTAAGCTTGGCTATTTTTTTTTTGTGTGTGTAAATTCGAATGTGGACTCAAAGCACGGTTTCATTTTTCCTTTATGTTGCTTTTGGGAGATCAAGGATGCATCTGTTTACATCACTTTGGCATCTGTGCATCTGCGTACATTGCTTTTGCACCTGTGCATCTGTTTACATTGCTTTGGTGTCCGTGCGTCTGTTTATATTGCTTTGGTGCCTGGACATCTGTTTACACCACTTTGGTGCCTGTACATCTGTTACATCGCTTTGGCGACTGTGCATCTGTTTACGTTGCTTTTTTGCCTGTGCATCTGTTTACACTGATATGGTACCTGTGCATTTGTTTACATTGCTTTGGTGCCTGCACATCTGTTCACATTGCTTTGACTTCTGTGCATCTGTTTGCATTGCTTTGGTGCCTGTGCATCTGTGTACACTGCTTTTGCTCCTGTGCATCTGCGCACATCGCTTTTGTGCCTGTGCATCTGTTTACATTGCTTTTGCACCTGTGCATCTGTTTGCACTGCTTTAGTGTCTGTGCATCTGTTTATATTGCTTTGGCTCCTGTGCATCTGTTTATATCACTTTCTGCCTGTGCATCTATTTATATCATTGTGGCGCCTGTGCATCTGTTAACATCGCTTTGGCACCCATGTACAGTATCTGTTATAACATCGTTTCGGCACCTGTGCATCTGTTTACATCGCTTTGGTGCTTTTGCATCGGTGTATATTGCTTTGCCACCTGTGCACCTGCTTATATTGCTTTGGCACCTGTGCACCTGTTTACATCACTTTGGTGCTTGCGTATCTGTTTCCATTACTTTGGCGCCTGCTCATCTGTTTACATCTCTTTGGCGCCTGTGCATCTGTTTACATCGCTTTGGCGTTACTTCGCTTTTATGCCTGTGCCTCTGTTTATATTCCTTTGGCACCTGTGCATCTGTTTACTTTGCTTTGGCGTCTGTGCATCTGTTTACACCACTTTGGTGCCTCCGTTTACATCACTCTGGCGCCAGTGCATCTGTTTACATCGCTTTCGCTCTTGTGCATCTGTTTACATCGCTTCTGTAATGCACCATGTGTAATTTGGCCAGAATATCACCACCTGCGCACCTGTACTCATTCAGCATCTCGTCACTGAAAACATTCCTCGAGAGGGAATGAAAGAAATCGAGTGATCTGCAACGCTCTTACAATCCTCATCTCCTCGTTAAAAGCAGACATTTTCCGCGAGGTTTCGAATACGGTCCAATCCGAGGAAGCGCCGCTCTCACGATTAAGCTATAAATTCGTTACGATCAGTCGGACGAAAACATGTCTCGTGGCCGAGCGCTCGTGACGCGAATAAAGAAGAAGAAGAAGGAGGAGGAGGAGGAGGAGGAGAAGGAGAGGAAGAAAGAGAAGAAGACTCCCGTTATCATCGATGAAAAAATAAAAAGAGCCCAGTTGAAGAGAACCGGATGCCTGTACCAGAATTATTATGGATGCAATGGAAGAACGCACAGTTAGGAATCTGGCATTTTTGCTTTTTGCATCTTGCATTTTTTGGTTAAATGAGGCTATAATAATCTTTAATTCTTTTTTCACAAAGGGTGTCATTTAAACCCTGGAATGTAATATCTAATTTCATTTTATTTTTCTTACTAGTAAATAGTTTTCCATTGTGTTAATCTGTTTTTCGTTTTCATAAATGGTGTGATTTTAACCTTGGATTGTGATATCTAATTTAATTTAATTTTTCTCAAGGGTAAATATTTTTTTTCAGTGAATTTTATTAATTCTTCAGTGAATAAAACTGAATCTTTATTTTGGTGTTTTTAACGATACCACCTTTATGCTTTTATCTCCGGCGGAGAAAGAGGCGTAACAGAGATTATCTTCGTCAAATTCTGAGATAATTGATATAAAGGTCTTACTATGTCACACACATAGTTCTTACTATGCATGCACATAGTGCTTACTGTGTCATACACATAGTTCTTACTGTGTCATACACATAGTTCGTACTGTGTCATGCACATAGTTCTTACTATTTCATACACATACCGTAGTTCTTACTGTGACATACACATAGTTCTTACTGTGTCATAACATAGTTCTTACTATGTCATACACATAGTTCTTACTGTGTCATACACATAGTTCTCACTGTGTCATACACAGTTCTTACTATGTCATACACATCGTTCTTACTATGTCATACAAATAGTTCTTACTGCGTCATGCACATACTTCTTACTATTCCATACACACAGTTCTAACTGTGTCATAGACATAATTTAGTTCTTACTATGTCCTACACATAGTTCTTACTGTGTCATACACATAGTTCTTACTGTGTCATACACATAGTTCTTACTATTTCGTACACATAGTTCTAACTGTGTCATACACATAGTTCTTACTATGTCATACACATAGTTCTTACTGTGTCATACACATAGTTCTCACGGTGTCATACACAGTCCTTACTGTCATACACATCGTTCTTACTATGTCATACACATAGTTCTTACTATGTCATACACATAGCTGTGAAGCAAAGTATATCGCGCCAATAGTATCGACTCTCTCAAACAAAATCGGCTGCCTTTTGTACACTGTCCGAAGAGTAGGCTATGTATGAAGGCTATCTATTTTCAACTAATGAATTCTTATTCTTACTCCGCAAGGCTAATGGATATAATATATAAAAAGCTCAAAGAACGAAAGAGCAAAAGGTTTCCATGCCATATTTAAAGGTATTGTGTAGAGAGCATATATGGAAGTTAAGATATTTAGCATCAGCCCATAAGAATATACTGTGCATATATATATATATATATATATATATATATATATATATATATATATATATATATATATATATATAAATATTTATATATATATAAATTTTACATCTTAACATTATTATTATTATTATTATTTTTTTTTTGTCTATCACAGTCATCCTATTCGACTGGGTGATTTTTTAGTGTGGGGTTCCGGGTTGCATCCTGCCTCCTTAGGAGTCCATCACTTCTCTCACTACGTGTTATTGTTATTTTTATTATTATCATTATCATTATTAATACATTATCCTTATTCTGTGCTTGTATTAGTTCCCTTTACTTTCTTATGCTTACAAGTATATGTCTAATTGACAGACACCTTAATCAAGGGTATTTGCATAATGCTCCGCGCGTGAAGATTTATTTACATTGTATCAAACCAAAGTTTCTGCAAACGCAGCTGACCTCACATTTGTGTCAGGGTTGTTCTCCTTGAAAGATCAGATGTCTCTGCATTCGTAGGACTCGAAGACGGTGAGAAAAAGTGGTTTAAAATGCCGATTCAAGTTTATTTGATTTATTCAGTGGGATGGAGGATACTTGTTAATTTCAAGTTCCTGTGAATCGCGATGAAGGACGATAGAACACTTTTTGAAAATAATTTGTGAAGAAGGATTTACTCATGTATATATATGTACTGTATATACACACATGTATACACACACACACATATATATATATGTGTGTGTGTGTGTGTGTGCATGTGTGTTGTGTGTGTGATTATAATCCCTTTAACCTATTCAAGTCTCGCATTTTTTTACCTGTGGTGATTGTGATATACATATATATATATATATATATATATATATATATATATATATATATATATATATATATATATATATATATATATATATATAATGTACTTTTAAGGTCTTTTTTGCGCTCTCCTTCCTCCTAACACTTCAGAATTCTAAAAGTCGTCCTCAATTCTTACTACAAGACCAAACCATCTGAAAGCTCCCCTAAACCATCACTTCACTTATGCTAATCATTTTAACATCTTTGCATATTATTATTATTATTATTATTATTATTATTATTATTACTATTATTATTATTATTATTATTATTATTATTATTATTATTATTAGACTCGAAATGCAAGCTTCCAAAGAAAATGTTCATTTAAAAGAAGTAGCAGAAGGTAAAGGGAAATGCAGAAAGACGAGATCACTTATTAAAAAAGAAAAAAAAATAACAAATCAATAGATAATCAGATAAAAATGTAACCAAATTATTAAAATGCAAAGAGGACTGCATTAGGGTAGGAATGCATTGCATCTTCGCTTGAACTTCTGAAGAAGTTCCAACTGCACGACATCCTCTGAAGGGAGGCTGTTCCAAAGTCCGGCGGTGTGAGGAATAAAGGACCTCTGGAACTGAGAAATTCGACAGCGAGTCACATTCACCGCATATTGATGCGTATGTTCAGTCCTTATAACGCCAAGTCACTAAGATAAAAAGTTGTACTTTCCTTGCGTCCTGAATTGTAATTATTTGTTGTAAGCCACTCGAGTTTCACAAGAGAGTAACTTTACACCACACCTGAGGCAGTCATCATGTACATATTTGATTATTAGCTAAAGGTATTGAACAATAATATCAGAGTTGTTATTTATGAGGCATTACAGACCTGCGTTTCACAACAGACTGGTCAGTTCCTTGATGGAAAAGAAAATACCCTACCTCCATTCCATACCGGAGGACTGTGCTTCCAAGGATTCATCAAGGACCTTGGGACATCGCTGACCTTTTTTGGGCCCAAGTCAGCTGGCCCACTAATGGAATGAAGTCCTCACGACGGAGGAACGCGGCCTTGGCGGTCACAGAACTGGACTATTTTAGGCTTAGCCGGTCGTTGTGTTACCTCTAGTGTCGATGTAGGAAGATAATGCATAAATCACCCCCTTAAGAACTGAGTAGAACTTATTGACACTTACCGGAGTTGTGAAGAAGTTAAAAGGATTTTAATTTTTTTTTTTTTTGCATCTATCAGTCACTGATTAATTTGTTATTTTTCCTTTTAGTTTTCTATAAAAGAAAACTATTGTGCCGGCTTATCTGTCCGTCCGCACTTTTTCTGTCCACCCCAGATCTTAAAAACTACTGAGGCTAGAGGGCTGCAAATTGGTGAGTTGATCATCCACCCTCCAACCATCAAACATACCAAATTGCAGCCCTCTAGCCTCAGTAGTTCTTATTTTATTTAAGGTTAAAGTTAGCTATAATCGTCCTTCTGGCAACGATATAGGATAGGCCACCACCGAGCCTTGGTTAAAGTTCTATGGGTCGCGGCTCATACAGCATCATACCGAGACCACCGAAAGACAGATCTGTTTTCGGTGGCCTTGATTATACGCTGTAGCGGCTGTACAGGAAACTCGATAGCGCCGAAGAAACTTCAGCTCATTATTTACTTGCTTTAATAAGTGATCTCTTCTTTCTGTATTTCCCTTTATCTTCTGAATAATAATAATAATAATAATAATAATAATAATAATAATAATAATAATAATAATAATAATAATAATAATAATAATAATAATAATAATACCATAAATTTTAGCAGATCAATTTCAATGCTGTTTGAATGCATGGGGAATATTTATTATCTGTTACTTCAGAATGGTTTCTGGCGTCTTCCAGCATTTTGTTGCCAAACTTGGCACCAAATCTGACCATTTCCAGTTACACACAGGAATAATATCCTGGGTAAGCTTGCTAAGTGTATAATTGGTCTTTTGACTCCTTCTGTTTCACCATTTTAAGTAATAATAATAATAATAATAATAATAATAATAATAATAATAATAATAATAATAATAATAATAATAATAATAATAATATGCAAACATTGTTGCAGCATAAGATTACGAGAACAGGCAGGTAAACATCCACACCTGCTCTTTGGGCTAACGAAGGAATGACTTGCCTATGGGAAAGGTGGCTTGATTTTTTATTTGTGTTTGTTAGAATGTATATAAATTACATATATATATATGTATGTATGTATGTATGTATGTATGTATGTATGTATACACAAACACACACACATACATACGGTATATATATGTGTATATATAGTCGACGGAAAGGCTAAAGATTTTAAATGTTATTGTTTCATTTTCAACTCACAGGATCTTAGTGGTGCTGTTGAAAACAGAATCTATGATTCCGCATAAGTTTTATTATGACTTCCCTTCTGTTCACCATACTTATCAGGTATGTGTCAGAACACAACCTATTTTTTATTGCTCAAATCACTTTTAGATATTATAGGGCAGCAAGAACATCTTTGTTAAACCGTGGATATTAAAAACTGGATTTTATGATGCAAGAAAATTACCATCAGAACCGACAGGTAAATGTATACACCTATTTAGTCCTGGTGCATAAATTCTGTACAAGATTATTTGTGGCAGCTAAATGCAGAATGGAAGCGTGTCCAAGCACTGAAAGTGCATTGCATTCCTAAGTTATGCACCGACATAAAGGCTGACGTAATTTGAAAGTCATTACGGTAATTGCCAGCGTTGTCACGAATAATTGAGCACAACGCGACTTTTCTCCTCCACGCTCGTTATGCTGTTTTTTTTAACAGTGTTAATTTGTGTATTTTACTTTTGTTTCGTATCGAGGAGGTAAGACAATTTTACACGTTTTTAGCTGAGCGCTGAATCATTTTAAATATGCATTGAAATTTGTTTTTAGTAAACACTCAGATGTAATTTAAAGGGGAACAGAAATGAATTAAGTTTTCTTTCATTTCTAATAAAAGTGTTTTCAGTTTCTTTGAATAATTGTTTTTGCATGAATTAATTTTTTTTTTTGGAAAGGTAACGTAATTGTAAGAGTTTATTAGTTAAATCTTAAATTAAATTAAACGCTGAACAGAAATGAACTGATTTTGATATTTATGTCAAACGAAAGTGTTTTCAATTTCTTTGAGTAATTGTTAGCATAAATTAAATTGTTTTTGTTGGGGAGTTAACACAGTCATAAACGTTTATTGGTTAAATCTTAGATTTTGGAAATATATTAGATATTCGTTGCAAATACCTTCAGTTTAAAAACATTCATATGGTATTTAAAGGGCAACAGAAATGAATTGATATCTGTATTATTTTAAACGAATTTGTTTTCAATTTCTTTGAATAATTGGTTTTGCATAAGTTGAGTTTTAACTCAAAAAACCTCTCATAATAAATAAAAGTAAACTCTAATAATAAATTAGGTTTCAACTCTTGTAATAATCTTAACTGTAGTTTGCTCGGCTGCATATTTGTTTGTGTAAGTTGGTGAACCTTCCCGAATGTATGAGGAAGACTCACTCACAAGGGTCATTATGAGGGGCTGAGGTTCGACGAACCTTGAGTGGTTCAGAGGTTGTGCTCTCTCTCTCTCTCTCTCTCTCTCTCTCTCTCTCTCTCTCTCTCTCTCTCTCTCTCTCGTCATTTGCATTTTCTGCTCTCGACCTCTTCAATTCCATACCATGGAGCATTTTTGTTTCTCTCTCTCTCTCTCTCTCTCTCTCTCTCTCTCTCTCTCTCTCTCTCTTCATTTGCATTTTTTTGTACTTTCGACCTGTTCATTCCATGCTGTTTTCTCTTTCATGCTTAATTCTGAAACATTTTCCTTCTCTCTCTCTCTCTTGTTTATCATTCCAATTTGCACCGCCACGAAGTGTCATCTTGTCCCGTGAGAACATGTTGAGTACCGTGTTCCCCACATCGCCCTTCGGATAATGGCTCCCCATTCCATTATAATGACACCCTAAAACACCTGCATCCACTACTTTAATGTCTTAAGTATGGGAACACTGCGAGCAGATTTCCATACCAGTCGAGGCTGCGGTAAATGACATTAGGCATTGCCCTCTCACTGTTGCGTTCAGGTGCGTTCACACCACAGTAAAACGTGTCATCAACACAAGTCGGCAACTTATCTCATACATGTCAAAAACAAGTTGAAAACATGTCGACGATCGTCGTGTACTTGTATTCAACTTGTTTGCGATATGTATGAGATACGTTGTCGACTTATGTTGATGACATGTTATGCTGTAAAAACATTTCATGGACACATATTAGCAACTTATCTCATACATGTCACAAACAGGTTGAAAACAAGTCGGCGTTCGTTGGTAACTTGTATTTAACTTGTTTGTGATATGTATGAGATAAATTGCTGGCTTATGTTGATGACATGTTTTACTGTAAAACATGTCACCAACATAAGCCGGCAACCTACTTCATACATGTCACAAACATGTTGAAAACAAGTTAACGACCGTCGTAGACTTGTATTCAACATGTTTGTGATTTGTATGAGATAAGTTGCCGACTTATGTTGATAACATGTTTGACTGTAGCGTGGACGAACCGTTAAGTGTTTTCAGGAGGGCTTCGTGCCCACGAAGGCGATGGGGCCTCATCAGGCGGTGCCTTTGATGTCTCTCCTTTTTGGAAGGTGCCGTGTTGAGGTACAGCGTGGCTCTGCAAAAGCTTGCCCTTAATTTTTCCTTTCATTTTTAATTTTATTTACTTTATTTTTTTATACATATTTTTTATAAAATTACGGGCTGGTATTAGGACAATAGGCTTTATAACTGCAGAGATTGTCATAGAGCTTTTGGAAGACGTCATGTTTATTATTATTATTATTTGGAAAGTGAACCCTATTCATAGGGAACAAACCTACAGGGGCCACTGACTTGAAATTCAAGCTTCCAAAATGGTGTTCATTTGAAAGAAGTAACAGGAGGTAAAGGCAAATAAAGAAAGAGGAGAACCAGTAATTAGAAAAAAAGATAAATAACAAATTGATAAATAAAATGAAAATAAAGTAATGTTGTTTCTCTCTCTCTCTCTCTCTCTCTCTCTCTGATTAACATAATGTTGTACTCGCTCTCTCTGAGAAACATAATGTCGTTTCTCTGCCTTTCTGAGTAACATAATGTTGCTTCTCTCTCTCTGAGCAACATAATGTTGTTTCTCCGTCTCCGAGTGTGATGCTTTTATAAACGTTTTAGTCTTTCGATAGAGGTTAATCCGCAGTGACGTTAGGGTCGAAGGTTAAAGGCGAAGGTCACCTCTTTTGCTTTCACTTTTTCTTAACCATAGAGAGGAAGTGATGCCATAGTCGTGAGGCGGCTTTTAAAACTGGCAGGGATTAAATGCTTTAGGAAGATTCTCTCTCTCTCTCTCTCTCTCTCTCTCTCTCTCTCTCTCTCTCTCTCTCTCTCTCTCTCTCTCTCTCAGAGATCAAAGGAGTTCAAGCAACAGTTTTAACTAAGAGTGGACAAAAGTTTCTCTCTCTCTCTCTCTCTCAGAAATAAAAGGATTTCAGGTACTAATCTTAACTAAGAGTGGACAAAAGTCTCTCTCTCTCTCTCTCTCTCTCTCTCTCTCTCTCTCTCTCTCTCTCTCTCTCTCTCTCTCTCTCTCTCAATTTCAGGTACTAATTTTACCAAGAGTGAAAATTAATCTGATGATTTTTATCAGAATGTGAAATGAAAATCCAAGTATCTGATTACATTGGACTCAGAATATGTCACATATCTTTGATGTTCACAGTAACAAAGCGCATGATCATTTTTCAATACATACATACATACATACATACATACATATACATACATACATACATACTTAACATGTAAGTAATATCAATGGTTTTAGATAGGTGATTGTCAAAGATATGATAAATTCCCAAAGAGAACGAGAACAGTGACATTTGCTTATCTCTGCTGTTCTTGCATTGTGAAATAAAAGATCAATATTATTATCATCTTCATTAACCTGATACATGAACATGAGTAATTGCGCACAGACCATATAGAACGACCACTTAGGGTAGGTTTTTTTAAGCTGACGGTAAAAATCGCCCTCCGACATCAATGTAACCCATTGGGGGTGCTGAGCAGCACGAGTAGCCAATCCAATCAAGGGTAACTTAATGATATCGCCTGCGGATATTTACGGTCACCTACACAAAGATGTTTTATTAATAAAGTTAGGACATTGCTTACTTATACATTTGTTTTTTACTAATGCTTTGCAAAGAGTTAAGAAATAATCGTTTGCAAATTGATTAAGAAATAAGAACTTGGCAGTGGTTTTATTCTCTATTGTTTGAAATGTAATATCAGAATAGTGTTAGCTAGATATAAAAGGTCTTATATTTGAAATACCACGCTACCTTTATAGCCTGAAGGTGTTTTTGAAGTTTCTAAAGAAATCTTTCTTCCATTTAGTGATGGTGGACAAAGGTAGATTCTCCTTTAACACTTCGAAATCTACCAAGCTGAACAGAGAGAGAGAGAGAGAGAGAGAGAGAGAGAGAGAACCGCCAGTCGGTTCACTGGTCATATTGTCGATAAACAGGAAAGTAACACAATGAGGTTTTTAAGATACGGCACGGTGGTCACAAGCGGCCATTCAGAGACTTTTCTGAATCGTGACGAACGATATCTTTGTGAGAGAGAGAGAGAGAGAGAGAGAGAGAGAGAGAGAGAGAGAGAGAGAGAGAATTGTTTTTTCTCGCTACCGACCAATTTCCAAATACTGAGATGGCATTATTGATGTTGTTTAGTTTACTAAAATGGAAACATCTATATTCGCTGTCGAGCGTTTTTCAAATGATGTAAGGTGCAGTACAGATGTTGCGGCTTAGTTTTCTAAAGAGAGAGAGAGAGAGAGAGAGAGAGAGAGAGAGAGAGAGAGAGAGAGAAGAGAGAGCATCTAATCTTACTGCTGACCAATTTTCAAAATGATGTGAGTTGTAGTACAGATGTTGCAGCGTAGTTTCCTAATGAGAGAGAGAGAGAGAGAGAGAGAGAGAGAGAGAGAGAGAGAGAGAGAGAGAGAGAGAGAGAGAGAGAGAGCATCTAATCTTGCTGCTGACCAATTTTCAAAATGATGTTAGTTGCAGTTACTGCTTAATTGTTAACTAAAAGACTTTATTTCCATTTTCTCACGTCCTCCATGCTTTAGCTGGGATGAGAAACTCTGACGTCTTTTAATATCTTTGAATATTACGCTATTTTAGGCTAAGAAACTCCACGGCGTAACTAATGAGCGCAAAGCTAAAATCATAATCTTTTATTTTGGTTACGCACAACCCGAGGCATTTTAGTTTAGATTGTGAAGTCTTTGTCAAGATTATGAAGGATTTATATATATTATATATATATATATATATATATATATATATATATATATATATATATATATATATATATATATATATATATATATATATATATATATATATATATATACACACACACACACACACAAAGAAATCTTTATATATATATATATATATTTTATATTTAATGGAAAAATCACACACACACTGAAAAGAAAGCTTTTGTTTCAAGTGATTTTCCGTTTAATGGAAAAATCATAATTGCGTTGGTGTTACCAGTGTAATTAAAATCCGGTTGGTGAGTTTAGGTAAAGTCGGCCTTATGCCACCAGGACGAACCTTTGCTCTAATTGTCTTGTCTTAAGGGCTAAATAGGATTACGATGGCAGGTGTGGACCTCCGGACCATCTTACCCAACCAAGACAGATTATAGGACTCTAATCACGTAACAACTGTCAATTTTAGAATTTGGATTATACTGAAATCGGGAGACAGCAAAGTTCTTTTCGCTGACAGCTTAGAAGAAATGAGTATATGCTAGATTTCAACGTGGTTAAGGTCTTCTGCAATCATACACTCTTATGCTAGCTCATACGTCAACAGAAATAACTTTATTATTGACATTTGCATAATTATATATATGTATATATATACAGTATATTATATATATGTATACATATATAATTATATATATTCATATATAATTATAATCACTTTAGCACGTGATCCGTTTATCACACATTACCACAGGTGAAAAATAAGAGACGGGTTGTAGGTCCTGACCGGTTTTCGGTTTTATTTCCAAGTCAATGGCTTGGAAATAAAGTCGAAAACCGGTCAGACCTACCCTGTCTCTTATTTTTCACTTGTGGTAATAATTATATATATATATATATATATATATATATATATATATATATATATATATATATATATATATATATATATATATATATATAAAGGCCTGTACGTAATGCACAATCACCAAGTTATGTTAAGGGAAATACTTTGATAAAGTAACTGCTTTTTCAATATTGTAAAAACTCTGGATCAAATTGGTTAACATGCCTGATAAATGTGGTAATATATATATATATATATATATATATATATATATATATATATATATATATATATATATATATATATATATATATATATATATCTATATATAGATACAATGTTTGATGTATGTATATATAGTATGAGAATAGACGTATTTTATCATTTAACGGATTGCATAATTATATCATATAACTGTTACAAATATAGGCAGACAAACAACGTATGAATGACACCAGTAATCTTCTTGAAACCCTTCAGTTGAAACCATCCCCATTAGCATTATATTCAAAACAACATCGAAGATCAAGGTCAAGGAGAAGAACATCAGAGCCTATAAGCGAGTTCTTGCGCCACACTTGAAAAAAAAAAAAACTGAGGGTCCTCGTCGAAGTGACTCATCTATGCATAGCCTACGTACGCTCAGAGATTTTGTTAACTATAGGAGAACGCTCAGCTGATTCTCTGAGTGTGTCGTGAAGGAAAACAAAAACGGCCGGTGTGATTGTTTGTGCAAGGGAACTCCCTCCTTCAAACCCCTCGTCAGGTGTTTTGGAAGGAGGTGCTTGTTCAAGTGTTCTACGAATTGGTGTTCACCTGTAATTGTAGTGAAGGTATGCGGATTACACTTACGTCATTACAAATACGAATCTTTCTTGTTCATATATACGCATGTGTATATGATACACAAAACAATACGCACATACACACACACTATTTTTGCGAAATTGTAGTAAAAATCCCAACTTGAACTGTCTGACGAATCTGCATTTGTCTGTTAAGTGAAGATTTACAAAATGTATTTTTGTCAGGATAAAGACGAATATCCTTTCCTGTTCTCATATACGCATGTGCGTATGATACGCAAAACAATACAATGCACACACGCGCGCACATACTATTTTTGCGTAATTATAGCAAGAAACCCCAATTTCCGGAACTTTCTGCAACTCAGTTTTCAGATAACACACCCGGACTTAACAAGTTTAAAAGGATACAACATTATATAGCCGATTTGTCAGAAGTAAACGGCTATATGCAATGGTAACTTGACCTTCACTTCATACCCTTGAACTTGTTGAAATGATACGTTCCGTCGTGGTTACTCTTAGTAACCATTTCCGATTTGTCTCCGTCTGAACGCAGCCCATCGTGTTCTCACGATACTCGGGGCAGAATGAACGCACCCCCATAATAGCGCGTGACCTTGATCTCTCGAACCTTCTTCACCGCTTATGGTTGTGTTCTCTCTCTCTCTCTCTCTCTCTCAGATCGGTATGAACAAATGTTATTAAAAATGGAGAACAAATTTCATAATGGAATACGTCTCGCCGAATGAGTCCATACAGACTAATTTTCCTGTTCAGCTGGAGGTGATCTCTTTATATAACAGTTTATGTTTGAGTTAACGACAAATTTTTGTTATGAATATTTCCATTTTATCACAGAACTGACCTTAAAAGAGGAGCATGATATTTGAGATTTTACCGGAGAGTCAGCTTTCGATCCCAGAATGCCATTCGAAAGCCAATTCAGCGCACGAGTGCTACAGAGGGCACTTAAGAGACCTATTATTAACTTCAAAAACATCAAAATTTTGGAGGGCCCTCCTACCTGTTTTTTAAAAGTTACGTCTTTAATTACTCAAAAGTCTACTTCTACAGTATCTTTGTGGCTCGTACCTTGGTTCAGTTAACGTGTATAAGTATTCGCTTCAGGTGTAATATGCACAAGCCGGGAAATCCATTTTGTCAAAGTAGGAAAACTACGGCGCTCCCAAGATGCATAGCTTATAGGACGATACTTCAACAGATTAATTTTTCTCATGTTTTAACAAGCGGATTATTTGTAAGTCAAATTTGGATGGTAGGAATACTCATCAAGATACCGAGAAGCTTCCTACTCCTGCCTTTGTGTCTGAATGAATATAGAAAAGGCCAAAGTTATAAAGGAACAATACAAAGATCAGAACTTCGCAGCTACATTACATTGCCATTCGGGAGTTAAGTGCGCAGTATATTTACCTCTAACCTGTTTAAGAATAATGGTTTTCGCAGTTCATTAAGGGCTATACGATTACTAAGACGAATATTTTTTACTGTAATACAACAACATATGAAGATAAAAAGGCCCGTAAAACACTTAAGATCTTCTTGATTTTGATACAGTTTTAATTTTAATTTTAACAAAAAAACTGGTTGGATATAGACAATGAATAGGTAATGGGCTAATAATCGCATCAAGTGTTTGAAAAACTAGACGTATAATCTGAGATGATTTCATGAAGTTTGTCCGTGAACTTCGTCGTTCGTTTAATACATAGGCAGCCTTTACTTCGTCTCTAGATTTTAACTAACTTAAGTCTATTTATTGACTGATTTACTTTGTCTTACCATGGAAGGTAATGAAATCGCACATTTCATGATGTCTACCATGATTTAGTAGACAGATAATTTTATGATTATATTGCACAGGGTCACAGTATATACTTTTAACAAAAAGTACCAGACACACAGTGATTTAATAAACTTTCGTTAACTCAGTTTTTACATTTTATAATTAGGGAGTTAAGAACATTCCTAGTTGGGTTATGGTCACTGATATTCACTGGTCATGAACAATCTTATTTTTGCAACACTTATTCGGCTGCAATGATCGTCAGTCAGGTATCAGAAATTATTCAATATAACAAGCACTATTAAGAATTAGGTATTTTTAAGTTACTTAATACACTGTAAAACGACCCTAAGGGAAGTGTCATTTAAAATATGAAAATTTTTAAAAGTGGAAAATGGAAAATGGGTAAAAAATTCATAATACTTTATTTTCCAAGAAACACTTCATGCAGCCAGTCGGTAAATCTATAGAGATTGGTATAAACTCCTGGGAAATTAGGGTTCCCGCAGCCCTTCCCAAAACTGATGACAGCCAGCGCTTGCCAGGACCCATCGCTGCCCACAGCTAACAAGGGCCCGCCTGAGTCTCCTAAGCAGGAGTCGAGGCTTCTCTCGAGGCTCCCCGCGCAAATCATGTTCTCATTAAACAAATGTTCATACGAGGAGGAACATTTCTCCATCTCCAGCACTTTTATTTCCACGTGGTTAAGGACGGGGCTGAATGACTCTTCCTCCTCGCTGGTCTTGCCCCACCCCACAGCCACCACGGGTTGTCCCACAGTCGCGTCCTTCTTGGGCAGACACACGGGGGCCACGAGCAAGTCGAACTTCAAGGGCTGCACCAGCTCGAGGACGGCCACGTCGGAGTCGAAAGCGCTCCTGTTGCCGAAGGACGGGTGTATGTTGATGGCCTTTATCGTGGCAACGATCACCTCCTCCTCGGCCTTGGTGGTCCCCGCAGCAATCCGCAGATGCTGCGGCAAGCTGCTGAAGTAGCTGACGCAGTGCGCCGCTGTGATGACGTGGGTCTCCGTCACGAGGAACCCGCCGCAGAAGTGCTGGCCCCACGAGAACCTCACGCTCACAATCCATGGCCATTGCATGCTTTCCGATTCGATGCCACCCACGATTCGAGGTTGGGCGGCCAGCCCGCAGTTGGTGGGCAGTATCTCCGAGACATTGCTCCTTCGGTGGGTGGCTTCCGAAGCGTTGGTAGCCTTCGGCGGGATAACTTCCGAGGTATTGGCTACGGAGCCTATTTCCAAGGCATTGTTTCTGTGAAAAGAGTCTGTTGTGATGGCCGTTAGCAGGAGACAGCAGAGGAAATTTCCAGGGACCATGACAGAGGCCGATGGGACACTGAGAAAGGTTTGCTGTTGAGAAAATCTGTTTTTCAAGACTTCCACTAAGTGCTGCATGAAAAGAGCTGTTAGCTGTTGTTCGTAGATATGGTAGTTACGTCTTTGTTTTTGTTATTTCTGGAATTGTCGTAGGTTTTAACAAAATACATACCATTTACCACGTCTTTGCTACCCATTATGAATATGAAATATGTTTGTACACGTATACATACAAATGTGTCGTAACCTGCAATTGCTTATTGACAACTTGCACTTATGTATATTATCTGTATCGCAGTGTATATATATTCATCCTTACATAAATTGCCTTGTTCAGTTAACTACCCGTAACTCCTAGTTTATTCTGTATGAATAACTTCTAATATAGTCAACAAGTCTGGGCTTTCTTTAAGGAAACATCAAAACATGCAGACACTGAATGTAGAAATGTTAACTGATGTTACAGAATTGTAACTTCGCGTTAAAACATTTAATTTCCAAGAAAGTTTTAGTTTTAAAAGAACGTTTTTTGTTTGTTTATATGACTTAGAATATATACAATTAATTTTTCTCCCACAGTGACATAAATCACGTAACTTTTTCGCGCTGAATGTAGAAATGTTAAAAGATAAAACAGAATTCTCTGTTCACGTTAAAACATTAACACTTCGAAGTAGGCTTCAGTTATAAGAGAAAGCTTGGTATTTCGGTCACGTGACTTAGAATTTATAAATAATTTTCTTTATCCTACATTCACATATCACATCACTTGATCAAACAGAGTCTGAACAAGTCCTCTGGTGTATTTTCCGATACCCAACCGCCAAGAAAAAGATGAATGACAGCGAAACGATTCCGTTAGGGCACTTGCTCTCCACAGAGCCTTAGGCAGTTGCTAATGCCCTATCGATGCCCTGAGGCAAAGGCCCCATCAGCGCCCTTAGGCTTCTTAACGGTGCCTTGCGAATCACGTCAAAGCTATTCCATCCGCAGGGATGTTAATCAACTTGACCCAGGCGCCTTCTTTTGTTTTTGTCAGAGGGTAGTTCGGATATCTGCGTGCGCGTAATTCGTTTGACCTTGGGCACCATGTGATAATTAGCCATGTCATACCCTCCTTCCAAACCACTTTTGAAGCTATTTCCGCATTCAGAACGTTACAAATAGTTTGGATAAAAGATGAGTTACTTTTCTCAAACGAATTAGTTCTTAGTTATTTTAGAAGCTAAGTACACAGTGGACAGAGGATCTCCGTAACCACTGAATAATATTCTTTGGTTGTTTCTTCTACGAGACAGCCAAAAGATGGAGTATGAGAAGTTGGACAGCAAAGTAAAGGATCCAGGCCATAAAGGAGATAAAGTGCAATGATCTGAAGATGGAACTGGGAGAAAACTCCCACAGCTGCACTAAAAAGTAATAGTTGGAGAGGATGGACAGCAAGACTGAAGGAAAGAAGAGGGAATGGAAGTAAGGTAAAAGGCTAAAAAGTGGGCGCAGCTATGCTGGAGTGACTGCAAACGCCCTTCAGTAATGCTTACAGTGCGCCAAGTTTTAAAATGTGATATACATAGCAGTCTTAACCGTTTAAATGAGAGTTAAGTGGTTGTTTTCCTGTCTTCAGGGAATTCAGTCTTGAATTCGGGCGTTCAAGCTTGAATTTGGAAGTTCAGTCTTTCATCGGGAGTTCAATCTTGAATTCAGTTAGATCTTGAATTTGGAGGTTAAATCTTGAATTCGGGAGTTCACTCTTGATTTCGGGAGTTCAGTCTTGAATTTGGGAGTTCATTCTTAAGTTTGGGAGCTCAATCTTGAATTTGGAAATTCAGTCTTAAATTTGGAAGTTCAGACTTGAATTTAGAGTTCATTCTTAAATCCGAGAGTTGTCTTGAATTCTGAAAGTTCAGCCTTGAATACCGAAACTCAATTTCGAATTTTGGAGTTCAGTCTTGAATTCGCGAGTTCACTCTTGAACTCGGAAATTCAGTCTTGAACGCCTAACGTCAGCATTTGCCTGTTGAAAGCTTGAACAGCTTAAACGTTATTCAATTTTGTCTCACTTGTGTCAAATATGCCCTTGTTAGATTTATCAGATGTTGTGTTACATCTCTCTCTCTCTCTCTCTCTCTCTCTCTCTCTCTCTCTCTCTCTCTCTCTCTCTTGCTATGAGATAAAGAAATGGCAAACTGCATCTTACTTGTATATGATTTTATGTGGATTATAAGCCATGACTTCGTAAAAATTGCTTCACGGTACACGAGATGCTTGTTCTTCGAAAATTTGTGGTTTGATGAAAATTTCTTGAGGGTTTCTCGTTTTTTTTAATTTTTACACATTTTCCTTATTTTTTTTTGCGTAGTTTTATTAATGTTGACGTTCTTTGCATACTTTCCGTAAAGTAAATCTTTGCACAGATTTTACAAAAATGTCATCTTCTCATATTTAAGACTTGAAGTCCTTTACGTATTTTTTGATAAATTATTTGTAATTATTCTTGATGAAGTTTTCCTATTTTTATTAGCTTAGAATTTTTTCTGACCTTTACAGATATTTGATAATGTCCTCCTGTTATTAATATTATCAATATTTTCATTGAATATTATTGCTGCTTCAAGTCAAAATGACAAATATAGGCGAGCTGTTAGCACGAACCTCCAATGAAGAGAAGTCCGCAATAAGGAAAATAGAAAAAGTCTTCTACAAATAAATGCAGCTGAAGCAGCAATAATATTCAATAAAACCTGTTTAAAAGAGGGTCTGCTGCCAAATTATTATTAATATTATTATTAATATTATTATTAATCTCGTGAGCATAATTTGCTAAGCAAAAGAGATTTATGATTGATTATTTAACTCTTGTGAGTTCAGACCAATAGTGCCGTCAGTTCACCTCACGCAGTGAACTGTAGGCATTATATAAGGTTCTTTGCAGCGTCCCTTCGGCCTCTAGCTGCAACCCCTTTATTCCTTTTACTGTAGCTCCGTTCATATTCTCTTTCTTCCATCTTACTTTCCACCCTCTCCTAACAGTTCTCCTGTTACACCTTTCAAACCTTTTTACTCTGTTTCCCTTCCATAGGTCCCAGCGCTTGGCCTTTGTACTAAATTTTATGTTATGTTTTATTCTCTTCTTTAGCTTATCAGTTTTTCTTCTTTCTGTTTATCGTATAGTTTAGAGTTAGGGCAGATGTGAGGGATGATAATTCGATTAAAAAGGAAAGCTTGAGACAAGCTAATAGAAAACTAATAAAAAAAAAAAAACAGCCACGTGTAGAATAAAAGTGGAAGACATTTTTGAAAAATATTTATGAGCCCAAATTTTCTTTTCGAGTCAATGAAAATTCCCTTGAAAAACAAGGAGGTCATGCAGTCTGTATACTCAACATCTTTAACACTTCCGCCAAGCGCATTATGTTACGGAATTTTACTTGTTTTTGTTAAAGAAAAAAAGAGAACATTTCTGGGGAAGTACAAGCAAATTAAAGAAACCAAAAAAATGTGAAATAAAACGTTATCATGGTGACTGCCGTTTGACCCACTTTTGAGTGACATTGTCCAGTCATCTTGGTTTCTCAGCCGTTTTTATTTCTCTCACCCGCTTCTCAGCTCTTTCTCTCACCTGTTTCTCAGCTCTCTCTCTCTCTCTCTCTCACCTGTTCCTCAGCTCTTTCTCTCTCTCTCACCTGCAACGTAACGGGAGGCGTGTTCGTGTGTGTGTTTGTTTGTAAGACTGTCTGTTGAACTGACCACTGGTTACTCGGAAGATGTGTGATAATATTTTACAGTTATATTATTCTTTTGGGATTTTCTCATAGTTTCCCCCGCAGGGCTCTTTCTAGTTCACGGTCTTTCTGGGGCGCTGTCCTTTCTTTGCTGTGTGGTAAGATATATATATATATATATATATATATATATATATATATATATATATATTTGTTATATATATATACATATATTATATAATATATATATATCATATATATATATATATATATATATATATATATATATATATATATATATATATATATATATAATATGGTAACTACTATGAATATTTGTATTTACATTTACAATAATACGTGTTTATATCATGTATATAAACTCGGATGTAGAAGCAGATTATTAAAAATAATTTCAAATTTATCAGGAGATTACCTACTACTAATCTCTAGTTAGCATTCATTCAAGGCCTGTCTCCATGTTACGTTGTATCTGTGGAACACCATTATTTTGTCTTCCACCTTCCCCAGTCTTTTCCAAAACCTAGGTAATAAGATTTAAACCAACTCGGGGAAAATATAACTCTTTTGGCCATCTGCCATACGCTCTGTTTCAACGGGGAGTTTCCTCTGTAACCTAAATCACGAACTAGCGCTTCTAACTAGCTTTTGCAAACCGTGAGAAATATATATATATTCTTTTGAGGTGCCAAAGTGCCATTCCCGTTACTGCAGAATTATGGAAAGGTCTTCGTGGGAGTCGCCTTAATGGCGATGCTCATAAGCCGAAAAGATTGT
Source organism: Macrobrachium rosenbergii (assembly GCF_040412425.1). NCBI lineage: Eukaryota > Metazoa > Arthropoda > Malacostraca > Decapoda > Palaemonidae > Macrobrachium > Macrobrachium rosenbergii. The sequence continues at coordinate 12,832,853 of NC_089776.1, forward strand.
TTAATGCCACTTTGATGGGCCATGGGCCAGTGGCTTAATTATCCTGGCGCGCAGGTGTTGGTTTA
>NC_089776.1:12837917-12895417 GCF_040412425.1 Macrobrachium rosenbergii
CATGCACTGTTATCAAGTATAGTTCAGGGCGTACGTGCTCTATTATTAAGTATAGTTTAGGGCGAGCATGCTCTATAATTAAATACAATTTAAAGCGTGCATATTCTATTATTAAGTACAATCTAGGGCGTGCATCCTGTCTATTATCAAGTAAACTTTAGGGCGTGCATGACCTATATATTTTTTGAGCGTGCATGCTCTACGATTAAGCACAGTTTAAGGCGTGCACGCTCTAACGTGAAGTGTAGTTAGCGATAGATTTAAAACATATCCAAAAAGAATGGTTTCGATATCAGTTCAACATATCTTTGCGTATTACACTTGAAGGTAACCATATGGTCCCTTATTCCTTCTGCAGTCTTCCCTTAAATGAAGAGTATGAAAGAGGATTTAAATTTAGATTGTCTAAAATATCTCCCAGGATAATTTTCTTGTCATAATTTAGTGTAATTTATCATGCTTTTGTTTATCATGTAGGAAAAAGTGATTTTATTTATCATTCATGTGGCTTTTTTATTCTCACGTAGTGATTTTATCTTCACGCGTAAAAGTGATTTTGCTATCATGTATCTTTTATTTATCACGTAGGAAAAGTTATTTTATTTATCTGTTGCAATGATTTTATTTATCAAAAAACTTCATTTAGGAAAAGTATCATGTAGGAAAAAGGTTTTATTTTATTTTATCATGTAGGAAAAAGTGATTTTATTTATCATGCAGGAAAAAGTGATTTTGTTTATCATCATTTTATTTATCACGTAGGAAAAAGTTATTTTATTTATCATGTAGGAAAAAGTTATTTTATTTATCACGTAGGAAAAAGTTATTTTATTTATCATGTAGGAAAAAGTGATTTTATTTATCACGTAGGAAAAAGTTATTTTATTTATCATGTAGGAAAAAGTGATTTTATTTATCACGTAGGAAAAAGTGATTTTGTTTATCATGTAGGAAAAGCTGATTTTATTCATCATGTAGGAAAAGTTATTTTATTTATCATGTAGGAAAAAGTGATTTTGTTTATCATCATGTAGGAAAAAGTGATTTTGTTTATCATTATTTTATTTATCATGTAGGAAAAAGTGATTTTATTTATCATGTAGGAAAAAGTGATTTTATTTATCATGTAGGAAAAAGTGATTTTATTCATCATGTAGGAAAAAGTGATTTTATTTATCATGTAGTGATTTTATTTATCACGCAGGAAAACTGATTTTATCATTAGGAAAAGATTTTATTTATCATGCAGGAAAGTGATTTTATTCATCATATTTTATGAAAAAAAAGTGATTTTATTAATCATGTAGGAAAAGTGATTTTATTCATCATGTAGGAAAAAGTGATTTTATTCATCATGTAGGAAAAAGTGATTTATTAGCAGGAACAATAAAACTGTGACTAGGACTAAGTGTGATGACAGTCAGAAGTCAGAAAACTCCAAATAGTATTTAAAGGAACTGAAATACAGTTCGGTAAAATTAGCGCACTTAAAAATGAGACGGAATATTATAAAAACTAACATAAAATGGATGAATATAATTATTGTATTAGTATGAGTAATCTAGGCTACTGTATGCTAACTGCACATAGCAAGAGTAATTGCCATTTGTACTTGTTCTACATGGAATTAGGATGTTAAATTATGAAAAAATGAGTTATGCTTGTCAGATGAGCACGAGAAAAATGAGTTATGCATGTCAGATGAGCATTATAATGGTGAAAACAAAGAAACACTATTCGGGCTTGTAAATGGATATCAAGAATTTAATTTCTCTCTCTCTCTCTCTCTCTCTCTCTCTCTCTCTCTCTCTCTCTCTCTCTCTCTCTCTCTCTCTTGGGTATGAGAGAATAGAATACAGAACCAATACACTTGAAATTCAGGAGACGTCAGCATCTCTCTCTCTCTCTCTCTCTCTCTCTCTCTCTCTCTCTCTCTCTCTCTCTCTCAAAGACACGTTTGAATTTCACATATACTTTTATGGAAAGTCAATAGACTATTTCTCTTTATTTCCATTATGCAATCATACTTTGACCCCTGACTTGCATTGCTATGCAAGTCTCGTGGAAGAAATATGCAAGTCATCATTCCCCTGGTTTTGAGTCTTACTTAATTGTTATCTTATGGTTTATGGTCTCATTTGCTTCGCGTTTATCAGTTTTGTTTATCTTTTAGTTATTTTTCAGTGTACGCTGTTTTCCGCGTGATATGGTTGTTTGTGAATGTGTAGTTTTATGTTATTGTCTATAACATGTTGTGGTTGTAGTCGATGTGCACATACGCATTTTAATGTTGTACTTTTGTATCTGGTGTGGTTGTTAGAGAATGTATGTTTGTATGTTATTTTTTCCCAGTAGATATGGTTCGGGTGTTAGTGAATGTAATGCACATTCGTATTTTAATGTTTAATTTTTGTATCTAGTGCGGTTATTTGCGAATATTTCCGTGCAAAGTAATTTTAGCGGTTGTTTCCAAATGTATACTAAATATTACGCGACTGGAATATACGTTAGCTGCTCTAATATTCAATTCCCTGTGCTTGGAAGCACAACCCTAAATGATTATGTATGATGATGCAAACTCTTGATCAGATCAACTTGGGTTCGAAATTGGGTCTTTAGGGTACATTCACTGGTCAAAACCAGTTCACCAAAATGATACCTGTGCGTTCTTGCATCAAGTTTTTTTTATGTTGTTAATTTGTGTTATTATGTTGTTTATTTGCTTTTTGTCTAAGAATTTTTTTGTATTATTTTCCATTTCTTTAGTTTTTTATCTTATAGGTTTTTATAGCTCAGCACTTTTGATTTAGTTGAATACATTATTTTGTATATATTACTTTATGCATTTTGCATAACGACGTATATATATATATGTGTGTGTGTGTATATATATATATATATATATATATTATAATCATGATTTCAAATATCTTTTAATAGGAAAAACTTTATTTATTTTGCACGATAGTTTTTCATATAGCCTATATATATATATATATATATATATATATATATATATATATATATATATATATATATATATATATATAATAAATCATGAAAATTTTTATTTATTTTGCATAATAGTTTTTCAATTATTTTCCTTTCCCTCCTACCAAAACTGGTTCTCATGTTACCCATTTACTCTGCACTTGTTTTTGTTTTAATTATCCGCGAATATTCACCTCATTTTAACTGAAATGTTTTTATAACTGTTCTTGGTATCATTTTATAAAGTTAACGTTTCTCATTTATTTATCCAACGTTTTGTCTCTTAACAGATTTGACGTAATTTCTGCTTGCTTGTTTTTCAATTGCGACATTTTGTTTTGTTTATTCCTCTCCACTCCGATGCTTTCCAAGTCTGAAACCTTTTTGGCGATACTATTTTTCTAAGTTGTATTTTTAATTCTTTATAAAAAACAAGGAATTTTTTTTACTGTTGATGGCGCTGATATATAGTATTCTATGTTGGATGTTTTGTAATGTTTTGGTACCTGCTTAATAAATTTGTTTCAACATCTGATTCCTTGTGTTATTGTCCGCTGTGACGAATACTCAGACACTGCTCTCGTTAATTCTCATTATGATGTTTTGATAGCATTTAAAGTTATTTACATTCGAAAGTTATTGCGGGGCTTTTATCTCTTCTTATCAACGTTTCTTTGATATAATTTATTCCAAACAGTCCGGTTATTGTTTTGTTTAGCTTCATAGCTTCTTCAAATGAGTTTTGCCTTCTCCACCATGTTGATTATCTGAATTTCTTCTCCCTTTGTAGCTAACAATTATTTCTAAACAAGTAAATAATAATAAAAAGTTTCTTAGGCATCTTAATCTCCAACAAGCTGAATAGGAATCTAATTCTCCACTTGGCTTACTCTCTTAACGCAACAACAAACTGATTCACTCTGACGGTCAAATGTTTACCATTTTGTCTTTCATTCGAATGCCGCCCTGCTCTGTGGGTCTGTTTGCTTTGAGGTCGTTGGTCTTGCAGTGTAAACATTGACTCTTTAATCCTGCGCTGCTTCCGTTGAAGACAAACTCAACAGTTACTCAGTAGCAGGCCCCAGGGACTCGCCTGTCCGTTTCTCAAGCCCGTCTCTTTAGGTGAATAGGATACGCTATGTCTTTGCTTTGAAAGGGAGGCGAGGGCAAGCGCTCCTGGCATGCCGCAAGGTGAATAGGTTGGTCCCGCACTGTTTGGTTTTCCTTAGGACGTAATTGGCGCTTAGTTAGAGGGTTTAGAAAGGAAAGTGGTTTTTTCTCCCGCGTGTTTGCGGAGGGGAATTCAAAAGGTTGGAAGAGCAGGTTTGTAGGGAAAAGATGATTATATGGGTACATATACGTATGTACAGTATATATACCCATGCATATACCGTATAGGGGTACATGTACAAACAAGAGTTCCCATTTGGTTTTGTGTTTGTGGCAGTAATTCAAAGCGTTGAACCTACTCACTCGAAAACCAAACAAGCCATCCAGGGCAATTTAAACTGAGCGAAAGATGCAGCTAATTTTGTATTCTTTGCGATCATGTAACAACAGTGGCGGAAGACAAGGCTAGCAGCATCTGCCACTCATTATTGACGTCGTATCCTACTCCCGTATCCCTCTTGCCCTTCCGGGGGTCATCCATTATCAGGAAGGGGGTCATTAGTCAACATGGGTGCAGCAGGCATAATTGTCGAGAAGGTACGGAATGGTATGGTACCCCGCCCAGAAACTTAGCTGTACTGACTATACTCGATGCGCACGCAGGCTTGCGCATTATATATATATATATATATATATATATATATATATATATATATATATATATATATATATATATATATATATATATATATATATATACAGTATATGTATATATATATATATACATACAAATATATATATATGTATATATATATATATATATATATATATATATATATATAATATATATATATATATGATATATATATATATATATATATATATATATATATAGAGAGAGAGAGATATAGAGAGAGAGATATAGAGAGAGATATATAGAGAGAGAGAGAGAAATGTTATGAAACATACGTACCACTGAATAGTTGCGATTTTTACTGAATTGCTTTTTTCAAATTTAGTATCTAAGAATAATTTTGAATCGGTTTTAAATATTCAGCTAGAATAGAAACGAAATTGACTAATCAACAATCAATATATTGTTGCGTTTTCCTGCAACTGTTGCCTCATGCAGAACAAGAAAGGTTTGGCCAAGGCTCAATGTAAGCACTACTGGAAATAATTGCCTGGTACTACCAGTCACTTAAAATGTTGTAAAGAAGATTAAATGCACATCCTCCGCGCCCGCGGTACGAGGCTTTTAAAGTAAGTGGCCTATGGTTAAGCTACTCGAAGGCAGTACTAGAATCAGTTTGAGCAAGTGAAGATGCAGTGTGGTATTGCAGCTGATGAGGTGGAAGAACAACTCTCTGATTGGATTGTGTCAGGAAAACTTAGAGAGATTGTTTAGCTTTGTCTTTATTATTATTATTATTATGATGATGATGATGATGATGATGATGATTATTTTCATGTCGGTGGTGAATCTTTGGAGCAGCTTCTTTTAGGCAGATTGCATTAATAGTTTCGTAATCACATATAAGATTTTGGAAAATTACAAGCCAAAAATATGTAATGTTTATTTTAGGAGAACGATATTAAAAGCTGTTTTCATAGTACTGGATCATCAGTCAGCAGTGTTAATTCAATTTCAAACTGAAAAATCGTGTAGGCCAAGATACCTATAGTAGTACTGCATTACACCAATACTTTAGCAGCTGTCTTTAAAAGGTCTGTGCCCCGTGGGGGGTTAGTGCTGTCAGTGCACCTCACGCGGTGCACTGTAGGCGTTACTTAAGGTTCTTTGCAACGTGCCGTCGGTCCCTAGCTGCAACCCCTTTCATTCCTTTTATTGTACCTCTGCTCATATTCTTTCCTTCCATGTTACTTTCCACCTTCTGCTAACAATTGTTTCATAGTCCAACTGCGAGGTTTTCCTCCTGTTACACCTTTCAAATCTTTCTACTGTCAATTTCCCTTTCAGCGCTGAATGACCTCAAAGGTCCCAGCGATTGTCCTTCGGCCTAAATTTTATGTTCCGTTCATTCCAAAGTCTATGTACGATATGTGTCAGTTCTGCAAAAAGAAATACCAACATAATTGAGAAACTGACTTCCCACAGTCTCATAATTTGATTTTTGATGTGACTATCAAAGATGTTAGTAATTTTCCTGTCGTCATTAAATCGTAAGCAGCTAATGCTAGTAAATGTAGAGGGAAGTAAGAATAACATTTCTCTGTTTATCGGACTGCACCAATACTTTTCAATGCAAGTCTAGAGCGTAAAAAACTTCAGTCAGCGATTTATGTCTCGCGAGTACTGAGAACTGGGCAAATATAAAAGAAAACGAACGCTATGCGATGAACTACGTATTTGTTTTGTTTTCTCAGTAACTCGGTCTCTGTTGAGAAGATCAACAGCTCTGTTAGCTGAACTTATTTGCTTAGACTCAAGTTGCACCGTTGCAGGAAGGTGAATTTTAATTAGTGCTGGTTGGTGATCGGCGCTGAAGATTATTCCTTTTTACTTTTGAGATCTTTCTTGATAGATTATAACGATTCGTCATTAACCTTTTTTTTTCAAGTATCTTTGATGATATTATTTTGAATTGTTTTATGCGTTTTTCTTTGTAAGGAGAATTTATATATATATATATATATATATATATATATATATATATATATATATATATATATATATATATATATATATATATGTGTGTGTGTGTGTGTGTGTGTGTGTGTGCGTTTGTGTGTATGTTGATTCTTTATCAACTTATATCTTGGGCTTTCTATCTATTTTATAAGAAATGGTTATTTACTCTTTTCTTTTTGTAGGTAGAATATATTTTCATGACTAACTGTAATTCTTGTAAAGTTTACGATTCTGATTTGTTGTAATTTACTTTTTTCCTTTGTATTTCTTAGCAGATATTAATGAATAGCTATTAATTTATTTCATAGTATTTTGTATTGAACAGTTGTTAACTTACGTCTTTTGCTAGCTTATCGCGTCTTAGTATTACCACAAAACTAGAATTAAATCTGCAAGTTTAAGGTCACATGTACTCGCGAATTCTAATCAAGACGACTAAATTCTAATGCTTTTGTAAACAGAATTCGGTCTGAGTAGAATTGAGCATTTGGCCTCACCGGCGCACGGTTTTTGTCTCTGTTTTATTTTTGCTTTATTTTTAACCTGCTCCGTCAGTAAATGATTAAAGGTATCCTCGGTCGGTTAAAAAAATAAAAAAAAAAGAAATACGCCCATTGTCGCCACTGATCCAGTTTTTTAGTTTGTGTCCAACACTGAGTAACCCATTTGGGGGGCTTCTGTGTCTAATTTTTTATTTCTATTTTTCACATATTTTCGACAAGACTTCCTTAAACGAGAATACGTATATGATATTTATCACACTATTCTCTCATAATTTCAAGCATCACGAACACACCGTGACGAGATGGTAATTCCAGAAAACTCTTCGTGCAAACTGACAAGGAATATCTCAGAACAACGGTCATCTCTTGTCGGCATGGAATGAAATTCAAATTATGTCAGTTAACTGGGTGTTAGTGACAGGCACAATCTAAGTAACGGGGGGTCCTGTCAGTTTTTCGTGAAAAATGAACTAGGGTGGAACCAGAGAATGCCTAGGTGCGTGTGATAATGTTTTAAGCAGCAAAGTTAATCAGAATCACGCGTGGATTGTTGGTGTGCATAGTACAGTGAAGTACATTACAGTACAAGAATTTGGGCGTTACGCATTTGACTGCGGTCAGGGAGCGTTGCCAAAAAGTTGACGGGGCCAGCCTAATGACTTTAAAATCTCATTTTAATATCTGGAAGGAGGAAAAGAACACGATCTGCTCTCTTTCCGTCATTCCGGAAAGCCGGAACTCCCTATTCTCTCAGAGCTGCGCGACAGGACGTTGGTCTTCGAGTCGTCCTCCAGTTAGATGTGCAAAAAGCGAGGAAAGATTGTCAGAAATTTCAGTGCACGATCAAAATTGTCGCTTCTTCTGCGCTCCCCTACGCTCATTACTACCTCGTCTACTCGCATATTGATAAGGGTCGTTTATCTATCTTTGTAGTTCCGGTGTGTGATCTACCATAGATAAGTAAATTGAATGCAGTCCTTAAGATATTCGAATTAGTTTCCTTCGAAGCTACTTTCAAGTTGTGTTATATTTTGAATATCTGTGCCTTCAGTTTTTATATATATATATATATATATATATATATATATATATATATATATATATATATATATATATATATATATATATATATATACATATATACACATATATATATATATACATATGTATAATATATATATTATATGTATAATCAGTAAGCTACAAACGTCCTTTAATATCCAATTCGCTCTACCTCGGAAATAACATATTTTCATATATGTTACCGAAGGGGATTTTTTTTTTTTTAGTTGATAATAAGTTCGTCGTCCCGTGGACCTCACTTGCTGGCCGCGTGGGTTAATGCGTCCACTGTAGTCCTGAGTTCTTGTCCTTCGCTGGTTCGAGCCCACGGGACGACGAACTTATTATCAACTAAAAAAAAAAAATTCCCCTTCGGTAACATATATGAAAATATATTATTTCCGAGGTAGAACGAATTGGATATTAAAGGACGTTTATAGCTTACTGATTGTATATGAATCACGGTGATGTGATAAAAAGTCATATTATATGTATATACACACACACACATATATATATAAATCCATTATTTATTATTCTTTGAATTTATATATGGCAACGTTTTAAATTTCCTCCAGGTTTTTGGCTTCCTGTTTGAAATTTAACTTATACGACCTTGATCTTTTATGTGCAATTTTGCTTTTGTTCGATCTTTCAGGCGTTTAATTATTTTCTTTGACTGCCTGGCTGATTTGAATAACAGTTATCAGTATAGGTCAGAGATTAAAAAAAACAGATAAGTGTTGGTACTTTATAAGGATACTGGGATCCCACATTTATTTTCTGATTTAATATTCTCTATTCTTAGTCAGTGTATTTTATATTTTGCCAATCTTTCCTTGTCTGGGATGATGCTTAAACTTGTAATATCATTGTTATATTTTGGTTTAAAGAAACCTTGTCAGAATTTATTGCAGAGAGAGAGAGAGAGAGAGAGAGAGAGAGAGAGAGAGAGAGAGAGAGAGAGAGAGAGTGACGAGGAGACCGTTTTTATGAAATATCGCGTGCAAATCCCGCAGACTTTTAACACTTCTTATTACAGTTTGCGGCTTGCATAGGTTTTATACTACATGGAATACTTAAGGAACATATTAGCAGGTTTTTTTTTTACCAACTTTGGTAAAATTTCTCTATTTTATGACCGGCATTTTTAAGTCATGAAGTTTCAAGACTAGGTTCTCCGTTTTGTTTAGCGTATATTAGAGCAGTAATACCCTTATCATCATTGTAGCCCTGGTTAGCCATTATATATATATATATATATATATATATATATATATATATATATATATATATATATATATATATATATATATATACATAGAGAGAGAGAGAGAGAGAGAGAGAGAGAGAGAGAGAGAGAGAGAGAGAGAGAGACACAAAGGCACCCACTGAAAATAAGAACTGACTAAGAGCTACATTCAAATGTAGGGATAAATCAGTTGGATAATAATAATAATAATAATAATAATAATAATAATAATAATAATAATAATAATACTTTTAACATTCGCAGTGTTAAAGAAGCAAACGATTTTCATGTCTGGCGTGAAAATAGAAAGTATAAAGAAAGTTTGGTCAACGGAAATTTTCATATGCAAAAGGAGAAAGAAATGAGAGGTCTAGAAAAAGCTAGGTTGATTTCGTATACAATCAGAACCTACCTTCCGTCCCAAAGCGCTTTGTTTTATTTTGATAAAACTAAAAATGCTTGAAGATCCCACTTTTTAATGCGTATTTTTTTTCTTTTTTTCAAGACCCTTTGTCATTGTAGTTTTTAAGGGGCGTGTGTAGTTTTAGAGAATGGGCCTTTTCCTTATCAGAAATAATAGAGAAAGTTCTCTCAGAGATTACCTTAAGTGTTGAGATTTCCATTAATGGAGAAACAAATCCGCAGTTATGTATGGGTACAAATATATTAAAGAATAAATCTATTCAAAGAGCTCTAGGGAATCTGTTCGATTCCCCTTTTCAGTCAGATCGAAATGGGAAATCGAATAGATTCCCGAAAGCTCTCTGAATAGATTTATTTTTGAATATATTTGTGCCCATACATAACTGTGGATTTCTTTCTCCATTCCAAGACTCATGCTACTGTGAGTATTTTCTAATTCCAATTGATCTTATACACCTTGGAACTGCCATGTTTATTTTTGTTCATTTTATTGGAATATTTGAAGTCGACACGAGCACGATAGCGTTAATGAATAAGTATATATTTATTTACCTTCTTATTGCCTTCATAACCTCACGAAACATGTTCAAGAAAGTTCTTCCTAACGTGCACTCTCATCTGCAGTTTCCGGTGCTGCAGAGAAGGGCCCTCCCTAAATGACACAGCCGGAAACTGAACGCAAATATAGTTCACGTTAATTGGCAGCACTTAAAAGAGAATGAGTTGTCGGGCCTAATGGTGCGTGGTCGCAGTCATATTAGCTAATTATATTGGTCTTATGCACGTAAAGGGGGCTTGAGGCTAACCTATATTACGTAACACGTTAAACCCGAAATTGATGCCCTCGTCTTCACTATGTTATTTAACACCGTTGTGGTTTACGTTTGAAGATTCCTAATAGGGCCGTTCACGGAGTTATAGTCTGGGGCTTCTGCACTGTGAAATTGCCCATTTAAAGTATACGCTTTACTTGAAACTGATCAGGATATAGTTATAAGACTGCTTCTCTTAATAGGACCATTCACAAAGTTATATATACTCTTCAAAAGCCTCTGTACCATGAAAATGTCCATTTAAAGTAAACGTTTTACTTAATAAATACCACATCTTGTTAATTTAGTCCGTAGCGTGATACGGAAGCATCGCTGGAACATTTGGGTTGGCAACACTGATCAGTTGAGCAAAACCCCTTCACGCGTATCCCAGGTCTTATGGGAGCTGTCATCTCCGATAGCTCTGCGGTTGACCAACCACGTGACTTCCGGGTAGTAGCCAGGGAGAATGAATGGATAGCCTCTTTACTCTACAGGATTTTATTGCCAGAGCTACTATAAAATAAAACAAAAAATACTGAGACAAATTTTGGAAGAGTCTCAGAACATTTTCTGGATTAGTGCGCAGACGCCATACGTATTATCCGGTATCAGATTCACATTATTAATACCAGATCAATCAAGAAATGAGCAGTTTTGGGCTTATATATTCTCTTGTTGATATTCGTTTTGTTTATAAATCATCGTCATTATGGATTTCGATTCAGATGAAAATCGTAAACTTTTATACAGTATATATATATATATATATATATATATATATATATATATATATATATGTGTGTGTGTGTGTGTGTGTGTGTGTGTGTGTGTATGTGTGTGTTTATTCGCTTTTTGACAGTTTTTATTTATAAATTAACATGATTATGTATTTTGATTAATATGCAAATCATAAACCTACAGAAACGGGGAATATATTTTGAAGAACCCTGCCAATTGACGATTATCCTCTTAAGCTACCATCCTTAAGGGATCACATTTTAAAACTGGTAAACACATATTAATACTCAGGTAAACAGGGATGTGTCCATATCATTGCATCTCTACCAAGAGTTGAACCTCGGTCCTCTCGTCAATCAGGCGAGTGTCATAGCCACTAAGATCTCTCTCTCTCTCTCTCTCTCTCTCTCTCTCTCTCTCTCTCTCTCTCTCTCTGCCTCTTTATGTATGACAGTGTCTTTATATCCTATTCACGTACGTACAAATACACACACACATATACACGCACACACACAAACCTATTCACACACATACACACTGATGAAGGAAAAACACACCGATATCCGCTCTCTCTCTCTCTCTCTCTCTCTCTCTCTCTCTCTCTCTCTCTCTCTCTCTCTCTCTCTCTCTAGTCCAGTACTTTTTCTCCACCCTGGTTGCAAGTCAGTTCCTAAAGTTTTCCCGGCTCGCTCAGGAATCGAATCCGCGATTCTACAAATGGATGATTATATGCATAAAGGAACAGCAGTTTAGTCAATCAACTTGGGTATAGTGGTTATGACACTCGCCCCATTAGCGAGAGGACGCAGGTTCGACTCATAATTTCAAGGTGTGTAATATTACTCTTTATTTCTAATGAACATTGCAAAAGATAATGGCTCGGAAGTAAATAGATATACAATATTTTATGCAAGTATGAACCACTCTCTCTCTTTCTCTCTCTCTCTCTCTCTCTCTCTCTCTCTCTCTCTCTCTCTCTCTCTCTCCTTATTCTATATTCATGATTAGCGCGATAACTTCGAGTGTAGTGCACTGAAAAATGCCCTTTGATTAAAAACGTTGAATAATTTGCAGGTGTCAGTTACCTCTGATACACACACACACACACACACACACACACACACACACACACACACATATATTGTATATATATATATATATATATATATATATATATTACACACACACACACATATATATATATATATATATATATATAAAAATAAGTAGAAATGAAAAGGTTTCAGGTATTAGAAAAAATAAACCATAGTGATAATTTTTTATAATTTTACTTAAAATACTATCACATCGGCGGTATTTACTTCTTACACTTGAAATATTGTTTGTTTAAGGAACAATTCTTTAAGATTGAAACAAATTGCTTATGCTACTCTGTGCTGAATGAATAACAATTATTATTATTATTATTATTATTATTAAAAGATTATTATTATTATTATTATTATTATTATTATTATTATTATTATTATTATTATGCAGAAGATGAACCCTATTCGCATGGAACAAGCCCACCAAAGGGGCCACTGACTTGAAATTCAAGCTTCCAAAGAATATTATGGTGTTCATTAGGAAGAAATAAAAACAAATCTGTTTTCTTGCACTGGTGATAAACTTGAAAATTAACTAGTTGAAATTATGCCATGCTAAGTTACTTATCACTCAAGTGCTGTGTGCGCTGGCAGACGCCACACTTCAAGAGAGAGAGAGAGAGAGAGAGAGAGAGAGAGAGAGAGAGAGAGAGAGAGAGAGAGAACGGCACTCCACTTGAATGCCTGTGACCTTCTATTCCCTAATTGAAGTGAAGTGCCTGGCGGAATCATTCCTCACTTTCAAGGTTAATAATGGTTTGAACGGTAATGAAATTTTCAGCCGTGGGTCTGTTTGTTGTCTAAATGTTGCTTTGTGTATTTCCTATTCCCGCTGTTTCTTAGGAGTTTTATTCTAATAAACAAAGCGCCTTGCAGCATCAAAAACAAATACGTTTGTCGCATATCCAATTTGCGATACAATACTGAAAACAATTGCATTGTTTTTTTTTTTTGCTTCATTTATTCTTTAGCTAGTACGTTGCAGAAGCGACCAAAGAGCGTTATTGGCTCTGATATTATTATTATTATTATTATTATTATTATTATTATTATTATTATTATTATTATTATTATTGCTGTTGTAGACCTTACTTCGGTTTCTGTCTTTGAGGTAAAAGTGGCTCGAGAAATTCCTTACATAAGAGTTATTATTATTATTATTATTATTATTATTATTATTATTATTACTATTATTATTCAGAAAGTGAACCCTGTTTATATGGAACAAGCAAGCCTACAGGGGCCATTGTCTTGAAATTTAAGCTTCCAAGGAATTTTGAAGTTCATTTGAAATAGTTACAGAAGATAATAGTAAATACAGGAGAAGAGTATTTAGAAAAAAAAATAAAGTGACAAATTAAAAAATAAACAGATAAAATTTAAGTAAATTGTACGATAGGAGGAATTTCTTTATTGAAACTTAACGATTGAGAATATCTGTGTACATGTACAGTTTATTAATTGTAAATCTTGTTTGACCAGTCATGTTTCTGCCTGTGATGTTTTATATACTGTTAAGAAGAGAGAGAGAGAGAGAGAGAGAGAGAGAGAGAGAGAGAGAGAGAGAGAGAGAGAGAGAGAGAGATTTATGATTTGAATAAGAGTCACCCTCTGTGATTATTGCTTTCTAAGATTTGGTTTTGTAAATCAAAGAAATTATACTTTCTTGCAGTCACTATTTTCATTTGTGTGCCAGCGTATACATGTATACATCATTGTTACTTAATTCTCTTGATATATAAATAGCCGCGTGTATATGTGTATGTTAACATAATCCCATAAAACTTTTTAATGCGATTGTTTCTAATTGTTTTTGATAATGTAACGTGCTTTGTTTATTAAAATAAAGTTCCCAAGAAACTGCGGCAATGGAAATACACAAGTCAGTGTTTGTTTGTAGTGTAGAGTATCGTGTATCATATCGTGTATCATACTACTGTTCCCACAATAAGTGTGAAAGGAAGAGCTGGGAAAATACCATCAACCACTCACACTCGCATATATATGTATGTATGTTTGTATGGATGCATGTATGTATGTGTTTTAACAAATGATCTCTCGAGTGACTGGTTTTTTGCAGTGATGTCAAATGAACGTTTAACCACTCACACTCACAGATATGTATGTATGTATGTATGTATGTATGTATGTATGTATGTATGTCTTTGAAAAAAACCTTTTAAGTAACCGATCTCCCAAGTAATTAGACTTCTAATTTGCAAGCAAGAATCAAATGAAGAGAATATAAAGCTGTTTATTCGTAATGGGTTCAGCATGTTTCTTAGGGAGGAGCGTGACGTCAGAGGAGCGGAATGTAAACAAACCCACATTCACGCCCTTTTTCCACGGAACTGTTCATAGATACCCCCTGGTATTGTTTCGTCAACACGTATCGCGTGGTTGAACTGTAATTGGTTTGGTTATCTTCAAAAGAATGCTCGCTCGCTGGCGTGCGCGCGCGAGCGTATTTGTTGTGTACCAGAGGGAAAAAGGATGCTGATGTATTAATTGTTTATGGCACTGGATAATTTATACATCAGTAAGTCATGATGTTGCTTAAGACAGTTGTCGTAAATTTTCGGTTTCTCTCTCTCTCTCTCTCTCTCTCTCTCTCTCTCTCTCTCTCTCTCTCTCTCTCTCTCTCTCTCTCTCTCTCTCTCTTTCTTCTAGTTTTGACTGTTTACTGTTTTAAGAAGTACTCCGATGTGCGTTTAATTCTTATAATAAATTCTCTTTAATATATGAAGATTATTCTAAAAATTCTGTTGAATTTATTAAAAGAACTCCGTAAATTCTGTTGAATTTATCAAGAGAATTCTGTAAAATCTGTTGAATTTATTAAAAATATCTGTAAATTCTGTTGGTTATTTTTAAAGAATTCTGCAAATTCTGTTGATTTAATAAAAGAATTCTGTAAATTCTGTCGAATCTAATAAAAGAATTCTGGAAATTCCGTTGAATTTATTAAATGAATTCTGTAAATCCTGTTGAATTCATCAACAGATTTCTGTAAATTATCATCAGTTTATTTAAAGAATTCTATAAATTGGTGAATACTCATTACCTGAGCAGTCTTGGAAGCTTTTGGGAGGAAATGATTTTGTAAATGACTTAAAATTTATCAAATCGAAAAAGAAAATTGATTTTATCCTTTTTCACAAGTCGGTAAAAAGAGTTCAAGGGAGTTTAGAATATACATATATATATATATATATATATATATGTATATATATATATGTGTCTTTATATATATATATATATTGCGTGTGTGTGTGTGTGTGTGTGTCTTTGCGTGTGTGTGTGTGTGTGTGTTGTAATTTCTGTTTTCTTCATAGACTTGTTTTTGACAACTAAATCATCTCATACGTACTGTTTTACAACTTTTTTTTTTTCTGTTCTATGAAGGAATACAGTTATGAATCAACCTCATATTTCTAATGATTAAAAAAGCTAGAACGGATATTATAGCCTGCAATTTGCTCAGAATTTGCTCAAAATTGAAAAACGCATCGATTATCTGAAACTAAGGGAGCAAAATTTCTCCGTACTAAAACATGTATAAAACTGAAGTTATAACTATCAAGCTCGGGTCACAACAGCAATTTCTGTCAAGAACGCACTGCATTTAGTAAAGCAGGATCTTTTTAACTAGCGCGCATGCGTGTTAGGGCGCTGCTTCAAGATGCAACACAAGACAACTTAATTGAGCCTATTATGTACTTCCTACCATGCGACCAAATAACTCTAACTAGAAAGGGAATGCATATTTTAACGAGCCTTTGCTGGTATAGAGTCTCTAACGCAACCACAGATAGACAGACAGACAGATAGATAGACATTATTATTATTAATTATTATTATTCAAAAGATGGGCCCTATTCATATGGAATAAGCCCACAGGGGCCATTATCCTGAAATTTAAGCTTCCAAAGAATATTATGGTGTTCGTTAGAAAGAGGTAACAGAAGGTAATGGCGAAAGCAGAGAGAAAGGAGAGATCACTTATTAATAAGCAAAAAATCAAATTAACAAATAAATAAATAGATAAAAATGTAAATTATTAAATTGAAAGGAGAATTATTTTAGGGTAGTAATGCATTGCATCTTCGCTTGAGTTTTGAAGTTCCAGTTGCGCTATCAACGGTGTAAGGAATAAAGGACTTCTGGAACTGAGAAGTTCGACAGCGTAGATAGATAGATAGATAGATAGATAGATAGATAGATAGATAGATTGATAGATAGAAAAAAGAGATATGTGTGTGTGTGTGTTCGGAGGGCGGGCATTTAGTGCTCGGATGACGATATGAAGTGATAAAGATTAAAGTGGTTTACAATTTTTTATGTTGTAGTATCAGGTTTAACCATAGTCCAGCTAATATTTAGGTAACAATGTCTCCACTTCTGACAACTCGTCCTGTAGGTCGGATTACTTAAACGCGGCGTGAAATGACCGTAGAGTTTACAATTTCCTTTGCCAATTTTACCTTACATGTATGTTATAGATATATTTTTTAGAGGCTTTTAATCGGCCTAACAGTAGTTTTACTTTTTATACAGTCTGTCAGTTTATTCAGACTTTAGTATCACTAAACTGGTAATTAGTTTCAGCTTATCAAATCATGTTGAGAAGTAACTTTGCGTAAAAAGATTGTTTGCAAGCGAAACTGTCTTACGGTTTAGCGCAAGTATATTTTCAGTTTCTGACTGCCAAATGAACTTCATGCCTTGTGGGATCATTTTCTCAATTTTGGTGTGAATCTGTTTCTGAAATCTCACATAAATGGAAAACTGATATAACCTTGAAAAATCACACAGGATTTTTTTCGTCTGGAAGTTTCTTGCAGAATTCTGATGCTTTGCCACATTTTAGCAGGAAGGGTTCATATGTCATTTTGGGTAGTTTGACTTAAGTTTTAAAATAACGCTATACTGCTGAGCTATTGTCATTAAAAAAGGCTAGAGTTTTATTTTGCATGTAATGTTGATTTTTGAAAGTATGTTCTCTCTCTCTCTCTCTCTCTCTCTCTCTCTCTCTCTCTCTCTCTCTCTCTCTCTATATATATATATATATATATATATATATATATATATATATATATATATATATATATATATATATATATATATATATATATATATATATATATATATATATATATATATATATATATATATATACACATATACATATGCAGGTCATTCACTCAGGTACGGTGTTGTTTATATCTTCACAAAAATTATGTTTTTAAAGCGAACATTATATGTATATGTCTATATATATACAGATGTATATATGACATATAAATCTATACGAATATATATATATATATACTTATATAAATTTATACATACATACATACATACATACATATGCATAAATAAATAGATATGTATATATAATAGGTTTTTAAGTTTATTTATTCAAATTTTCCATCTCTTTGCAATTTTATTATGAAGTAGTGCTGCATTTTGCCTCAATCACTCATCTGTAGGTAGCCGATTATGTTACATCTTTGCGGCGGCTATTGTTACCAGAACAAGTGTGGCTACATGTTTGGGGTGGGGACGTTTATAATTTGAGGTAATCCTATTAATATGTGCCTTGTTAACTTAGCTCTGCATGTCTTCATCGTCCTCTCTCTCTCTCTCTCTCTCTCTCTCTCTCTCTCTCTCTCTCTCTCTTCTCTCTCGTGTTACCCTCTTGCATTTCGTAGGAGTTCCGGGTTAGGTCTGTATGGTGATGATCTAATTCTCGTTTTCTCCTTCTGCAGGTGGTTCGTCTGAGAGATTACCAAGGCCTATACACGTGACAGGCCGCTCAGCTGATCCCGAGTGACGTACATGTTCGGACGAAGGGAGCCTCTCGCTAGTGACGGTGGAAATTTTGTTGTTGATGGATATGTGGCAGTCACGATGAGTGCTTTTGGACTTGGTGCGATGTGAGATTTACTGATAATCACAGATAGTTTTCATTTGCTCTGTTTTTTTCTCTTAATAAACGAGTGATCGGCGCTGACAGATGATATGCGTCGATGCCCCTGGCCACTATGAAGAGAACGTTCTTCCAGTGACACGCACGAAAGATGCCCGACAGCGGGGGCGCAGCGCCATGCCACCAGGGTCACATGAGGACGTTCTCCACCGTGGAGGACACTCACGATCTCAGCCATGATTCGGGCACGTGGATGGAGGTGCCCACCATAGGCGGGCGCAACCTAGACGCCACTTTCGATACTCGCGCACTGAGAAATCAAATCCGCGGCCACGGCCAGTTTGTTACGGTTGTGGCTGTCGAGAAAGATGACGAAGAAGACGGAGAAGGTGGTGATGATGATGATGACGATGATGGCGGCGATGGCGGCGGCGGCGGCGGTGGTGGTGACAGGGGGACTTGTAGTGTCATGGGGTCGTCCACCCTAACCTGCCAGGCTCGGCCGACCGCGACGCAGCCGGTTCCCAAAGCGGCCCCGAGGGGTTTCGTCACGGTAGTGGCCGTGGGTGCCGACAGCAGCCTTCACCTGAACCACACCGTTGGCACCGTCACTGCCAACCTCAAGTTGCATTTAGGGCCGAGTGACCAGGAGGACGATGACGACGGCCATACAGGTGAATCCGATTACGTCAACCAGGAGATGATCGACAGGGAGAGGAGAGCGTCCTCCTTCACCGCCGGAGGGGAAGACCCGCCGCCGGAGGACAGCGGCAGCGCCGTCCCGTCAACCGTGCCCGACCAGGTGGTGGTGTACCGGTTGCCGGGGGAGCGGCTGGGCCTGGGGCTGAAATTCGACGGCGGTATGGGATCGAGGGAGCGCGTCAAGAGGCTTTTCATACAGAGCGTCGCTCCTGACTCGCCCGCTGCTCGCGCCGCAGTGCCGTGGGGGGAGCTGCAGCCGGGGGACCAGATCCTCAACATAGAAGGATGCGCCGTGTCGTCGATGACCCGCGTGCAGTGCGTGTCCTTCCTGAAGGATGCCGCCATGAAGATCACCATCGGCGTGCTTAAGGGCAATGGCATTCTCCCCGATTTCGAGAACAACGCCTTTGAACACCAGGATTATTACCGTCGCGGTCAGGAACAAGACGAGGAATGCGATTCCTCTCGGCCCCCTCCCCTGATCGTAGGTGAGATGAGGAAGAGAGTGCCCCCTCCCCCTTTGCCTCCGAGATCTAGACCTAGGAAGTCCCCTGCGCGCCCTCCGAAAGACGCCCTACCTGTTCCTCCTCCCCCCAGCGCCTTCCAAGACATGGATGAAGACGGCCCTAGTATGAGATATCCTCACCAGAGGTCCTCGTCACTAGACGACGGCGACGACAGGGAGCACTCCCTTCAGAGGTGGAGGGAGATGGTCTTCGCCCGTCGTAATCGCCCTGGGGATTTGCAAGAACTGATAGAGGACCTGGAATTCCATCACCCCGTGTCTTGGATCACGAGGCGAATGGAAGACTCCATAGACGGCGACCTTCCCCCGATACCGGCGTTCTACCACGATCTGGTCGGGGAGGAAGATGCCATGGGTCCGTGCGAAAGCGAAAGTGACGAGACCAACAGTTCTGTTTCGACGGTGGTCGACCGTTTGTCACTGTCGTCCTCGACAACTGTGTCCAGGAACTCGTCTTTTAACGCAACTGCGGACACTTCTAGATTTGACCTCGCTCGCGCACTGAGTCCCTTTGAGCAGCTGGAAAAGGAGTTAGAAACGGAAACCATGACAGAAGTGTCACTGTCATCAACGCCCCACACGGCGCCAAGAGACGACGCTTCTGTGGCCCCTCCCATCGACCGCACGACGAAGCCTCCGTCAGCTGAGACCCCGGATGCAGAAACGGAGGTATCGTCTTCTACCAGCGGAAGGAAAGCGAGCAGTGGCAAAATTAAAATGCGACCATCCATTAAGTCCTTCTCCTTCAGTCTGAAGGGGCGCCCATTCTCTTGGCAACAAGGCAAGACGCACGAGAGAGGGCCCAGTAGAACCGTCGGGAGGGCCGAGAACTTCCTCTCTATCAAGAGACACAGTAAGCGCCCGGCGCCGCCCCCTCCCCCACGGTCTATCGAAATGTCTACCTCGCAAACGAACACAGTAGTCACCGTCACGTCGAATATGACGGGAGCAGAGAGTCACTCAGTTCACGACGACTCCGACGATTACATCGACATGGTTGCCGAGGCGGCGAAGCAAGGCATCACGACCCCCGTCAATTTAGGGTCACGGAAAAAGAATGTGGGCGAGGTCATTAGTCTCAAGACCACCGGTGAACCCAAGTTGTCGCCCGAATACTTGATGATATTGAATTCCCCCGCTGGCGACGAGGCGCCCTCCGAGTTTCCCTCGAAAGGGTTCTACGCCGACATCGAAGAAGAAATCAAGAAAGTGAAGAGGTCGAGTGCGGATGCGTCAAAGGAAGAGAGTTCGAATTCGGGCGACGAAAGTGAAGATGACGCAAAGGAAGTTCCGATCGTCGTGAAAGAAAGGGAAAATGACTATGTCGAATTAGTGCCGACGTCGGAGGTCGAAAGTCATGTGAAGGAAGAAAAGGTACCAGAAAACAAAGACTCTCAGTCGATGCCAAATGAAAATGACCCACAAGGGTCCGACAAGGCACTGCCTTCGGCAAGCACAGTGGAAATCGAGGCGCAGGTCCACCAGGAAGCGAGTGACGCCGATCATGTGAGCGAAGTGACAACGCCCCAAGAAGGCCTGAGCAAGGACGACTTCGAGGCGGGGAGGAGAGGTGTCCCTGACGAGCCCCTGGAGAACATATACGAAGGGGAGTATTTAGGTGAAAGTGACGACAACGAAGAGGAAAGTGACGATGCCAACGGAAGTGACGAAGAGGACGAGGGGAGTTACATCCTGGAACCCGATCTGTATGACGACTCGGAGGGCTTCTTGTCCTGCTCCTCGCCCAAAATCTCGCCCCCGATCCTGTCGTCGAGGAGGAGCCTGAGATTACCGAGTCTGATCATAAGCGAGGCCAACGAAATGGGCGTCTATGAGGACCTCTACGAGGCCTACTCCTCGATCGACGACAGATCCCTGGACTTGTGTCTGGAGAGGGCCTTGGTGGACAGGGGCCTCCCCAGCGTCCCCGAGGAGGACAGTGGGGAACAGGACGATACGATAGAGGAAGAGGACCCTTATACCTTATACGATGACGTCGAAGGGGAGGCGACGAAGGCCAGTGAAGCCAGTGAAAATGAGGGAAATGAATCGCAGAACTGTGAGGCCGTGGAGAAGGAAAGTGAAACCAGTGAAAATGACCCGAGTGCGAAATCGGGCAGTGCCCCCGAAACAGTGGACAGTGAAAAGTTAAGCCGGACTATTTCACAGGGGTACAAAGCGAAACGCTTGAGACGCGACCTCGGGGAACTCATACGACGGGAGATGAACCTCGAGGGCGACGTGACGGTCGAAGTCGAGGAAGAGGAGGAGGTCGAGAACCTCGTCGAATGTGCCAATGAGGAGGAACTTCTCCTGGTCATGCGCGCCCTTCGCCAGGACCAGCCGGGGGATAAACTAAGGTAAGTGCAATGGAAAATTCCTATTCTATATATATATATATATATATACACATATACATATATATATATATATATATATATATATATATATATATATATATATATATATATATATATATATATATATATATATATATATATACAGTACATACATATTAAAATATATATATTCATTAAACTTATATGTTGAGATTTATATATATATAGAATACCTGGATAAAAATTTAATTAAACTATATTTTGAGATTTTTCTAACAGAATAGCATTAATTTAAAGATAAAATGATTTTTAAACCTTTACATACATCCCTCTCTCTCTCTCTCTCTCTCTCTCTCTCTCTCTCTCTCTCTCTCTCTCTCTCTCTCTCTCTCTCTCTCTCTCAGCAACATAGTAACGAATAGTAGAACTTTAGGAAAAAAAAATACAATTTTTTTCCTTAGAATTTTAGATGTGTTATACTTTCGATTACTGTGTCCCATTGTAGCAGAAATTTATCCGCAATTGTTCATGTGTATCTGCAGTCTGAATTATATATTCATTTCTGCTCATTCCGCTGAGGTTTCCTTACCGTCAGTTTTCATATCTTTCTATCTTTCTGTCTCGTTTGTCTTTATCTTACCTTTGGTCACGTATCGTACTGACATTTTATTTTCAATTAATTTGTTATCTATCTATCTATCTGTCAAGCTATCTATCTATCTACCATCTATCTCATATTTGTCTTCCCTTTTTGGTCACTCGTCATAACATGTATTTTCCATTAATTTGTCATCTATGTATCTGTCCATCTATCTCTCCATCTATCTATCTGTCAATTTACTTATCTATCTCATATTTGTCTTACCTTTTTGGTCATTTGTCGTAACATTTTGTTTTCCTTTAATTTATCATCTACCCCTCTCTCTATCTCATATTTGTCTTCCCTTTTTGGTCACTTGTCGTAACAATATTACATTTTCCATTGATTTATCATCTATCTATCTATCTATCTCATATTTGTCTTCCCTTTTTTGGTCACTTGTCGTAACAACATTTTAATTTCCATTAATTTGTCATCTATCTATCTATCTATCTATCTATCTTATTTGTCTTCCACTTTTGGTCACTTATCGTAATCACATTTTATTTTACCTTATTTTGTTACCTATCTATCTATCTATCTATCTATCTGTATCTATCTCGTATTTGTCTTTCCATGTTGGTCACGTATCGTAATCATATTTTATTTTCCATTAATTTGTGATCTATCTTTCTATCTATCTATCTATCTCACTTTATCTCAGTATTATTTACCTTCCATTTTTGGTCACTCGTTACATTCACATTTTCTTTCAAATTAACCTGACTTACTAAATCCTCGCACCGCAACTTTGAATACGAAACCATTAACATTACCAGGAATGACACTGAGAGCTGCGAGTCTAAGAACTTTCTTTTTCCGAGAAGGGAAACGAGGAATCTCTCACTCCTAAAGAACTCCCTGGCTTAGTCTGGTGGGTCGCGTTACAAATCTTTTCGTCGTGGAACTCTGTGATTAGCGCCATCTCTTGTTTCTTCTTCCCTGGAACGAAGGAAGCGTGATACCGTTTGTTTAGGATGAGCACTGTACGTTGAGAGTTATGTATGTATGTATGTATGTATATATGTATATATATATATATATATATATATATATATATATATATATATATATATATATATATATATAATATATATATATATATATGTACATATGTATGTATATAATAAATATACATATATGTGTATATATATATATATATATATATATATATATATATATATATATATATATATATATATACATATATATATATATATATATATATATATATATATATATATATATATATATATATATATATATATAGAGAGAGAGAGAGAGAGAGAGAGAGAGAGAGAGAGAGAGAGAGAGAGAGAGAGAGAGAGAGCTGAGAGAGAGACTGAGCTGTGAGGACAAAACTGTACTTGTTCATAAGTGTAATATTTGGAACATTCAGTATTATTCAGTTTTATAAACAGCTTTCCTATCCTATAGGCAGAGAGGAATAAATTTTTATTTTGCGCAACTTTCAGGGCCAAACCCTTTATCATATCGCGTAGGCAAAGTACTTTTTTTTGTGCGTATATCGTTGTGATTGTATTTTCTGCATACAGTACATCAATATCTCATTATATTTATCCCATACTGGTTTGCAAATTTAAAAAGTAACAGACACATATATGGGATTAACCGTTTTACTTTTTTTGCATACACTACTTGCCCAATATTATGACACTAAGTTCTTGATCTTATATGGTGCTTACTTTAATTTATAAGATTAAGCAACCCAAAAATAATTCTGCACACAGAAAATAAAATAATTGTCAATCAGTTTCTCTGGTAAGGCAAAAAAGAAACAATTATAAGGTTGCAAAAAGTACAACTTTAATATATGGAAAAGTACGGCTATAATGTATGCAAAAAGTACAACCACTGTAATATATGGAAAATGTACAGTTATAATGTATGCAAAAAATACAACCATTATAATGTATGCAAAAAGTACAACCACTATAATGTGTGCAAAAGGTACAACCATGGTTTCAAGAATCCTACTGGAGATTCTTAAGATTCATAGTTATTTTTGTGAATAATATCAGGTTTTACTGAAGTGTCAACAAATTTATAATAATAATGATAATGCGTCGATACTTTTAGGTATAATGCAAAACATTTCGCTATTGTAATTTATGATTTCTGTAAATTACTGATCCTATGTAGAAAATGAACACCTTCTCTCTCTCTCTCTCTCTCTCTCTCTCTCTCTCTCTCTCTCTCTCTCTCTTCTCTCTCTCTCTCTCTCTCTCTCTATATATATATATATATATATATATATATATATATATATATATATATATATATATGTATATATATATATATATAAATATATATATATATATATATATATATATATATATATATATATATATATATATATATATATATATATATATATATATATATATATATATATATATATATATATATATATATATATATATAATGTATGCATGCGTGTCTGAATTATAGTCTTTGTTTCCCGTAGAATTATTTTAACTTTTTCTCGACTTCTTGAGCTGGACTATAGCGGAAGGACATCTCCAATTATATTAAGTTAATCAATAGTGATACGATACCCACTTTGGTGCTAATTTAATTTCGTATTGCATTTTTATAGCTGTATTTATTATTGTATATTTGTCGTTGTATTTTTGTTCATATGACGAGCTGACGTCCTTTGTTTCACAGTTATGTCAAGTGAGATACGAAGGTGCTTACCATTTTCCTTAAAATGCAATATTCTTTTTTTAAGTTGATATAAAAATATACGGAATGAGAATAGCATTTCTCTCTCTCTCTCTCTCTCTCTCTCTCTCTCTCTCTCTCTCTCTCTCTCTCTCTCCCTTTCACGTAATTCAGTCTCCATTTTCATGCTAAAATCACTTCTCTCTCTCTCTCTCTCTCTCTCTCTCTCTCTCTCTCTTCTCTCTCTCTCTCTCTCATACATAGCTTATGCATTCTCGTATGTCGACTAAACAACAAATTTACCTTCTTCACCTCTTTCTTACTATCTGAATGAGATTTTATTTAGACGAAAAATGAATTTTAGAGTTCTTTCGATTCAAACATTTAAATTAGAAAAGATACTGGATATTTTATTTTATTTAGATTTAAGACTGGTCCAAAGTTTTGCTGGAGAAAATTCTCTCTTCCTTCAAAAACCGGTACTTGAATACGCAATAGCATAAACTTGCTTGAGCCTCTGGTAAGATTCTTAAGCATGTAAGAGAACAGACTTTTTAATTAGTATTTTCTTCAGGCGAACGCACACACACACAATATATATATATATATATATATATATATATATATATATATATATATATATATATATATAGATAGATAGATAGATAGATAGGTGTGTGTGCTTATGTATGTACACACACACACACATATATATTTTTTATTTACATACATGTGTATGGATGTATGTATGCATGTATGTAAAATGCTGGGGTTTTCTTCAGTAGCGTGTAAAATAAATTACGTGTCACCTTCACAATAAATTCTATCTGAAATTTAACCTTCTGGAACGATTAACAGCCTATATGGAACCCATATATATATATATATATATATATATATATATATATATATATATATATATATATATATATATATATATATATATATATATATACATATATATACATATATATATATATATATATATATATATATATATTTATGTATATATATATATTATTATTACTATATTATGAATGTTCTTGTTTTTATTTAAATACTCTATTTGTTTATAAGAGTATAATCTGCATAACCACGCATTCGATAAACAATATGAAATTACGCTCAATATGTCGGCTTCATACACAGTACAAGCCGCTGAGACCAGCCAAAATAAGGATTCGTTGAAAAAAAAAAATCTAGGAATTTTCTAGTCGAAGGATTTTGAGCTTTACTTACAAAGGCAGAAAGACGATCAAGGAATATAAGTGGTTCTAGAATCTAGATAATGTTGTAGGGTACCCCAAACACAGCCAACCTCCCCCTTCACACACACACACACACACACATCGTCACTCTTGCAGTAAGAGAGAGAGAGAGAGAGAGAGAGAGAGAGAGAGAGAGAGAGAGAGAGAGAGAGAGAGAGATGTTTTTGCTTCATCAAAGTAATTCAACCTAGGTGACGTTCGAATCAGCACTTCACAAATTCCCCGTGCTCCGGTAAATGCTGTCATTGCATCTCAGGTGGTGCACTGTAGGCATTACTAAAGCATGTTCTCAGCGTCTCTTCTGCCCATATAGCTGCACCAACTTTTTAGCCTTTTACTTCATCTCCATTCCTACGTCCTTTCTTCAACCTTGCTGTTCAACCTCTCTAACTCTTACCTCTTAGTGTCATTGTGGGGTTTTCTCCCAATTCCATCTTTAGATTATCGTCCTTCATCTCGTTTATTTTTGGACATATTTTGCTGTCCAGCCACTCCAACTCCCTCTTGTCAATATCTTAATCAATGAATGGCCGAAAGTGCCCCAGTGCTTAGCTTTCTAATCCTAACTTTCATATATTAAATTAACATCGCTAAAACATCAGCTATTCCGCGCCCCTGCCTCTATATTTAAATAAATCAAATTATAAGTTAAATATGGTTCATCTCTTTAAACTCCTAAGATCCTTCCTCATCATCCATTAAAGAGAGAATAGCGAAAGAAAATATTATGACTACTTCTGCTCCGTTTTCGCTCGGTCTGCATTTTTTTTTTATTTGCGAATTGCCTGGGCTGGTGCATTCCGGCGTTTGGTGTCGATGGTAGCAGTTTCCAACCCTTGGGAACCCTTTATTTTTATTTATTTATTTATTTTTTTGCTTATGACCGGAGCTTGCCAGAAGTAACACCAGACATACGGTCAATCGTCGTGTATGAATAAGCTTCAATATATATATATATATATATATATATATATATATATATATATATATATATATATATATATATATATAAAATATATATATATACTTATCTACAATTATATATAAAAATACATATCGGCTTATTGATTCCCTCTCTCATGAAATGAGTCGTCGCCTAGATCAGTGAATCAGCAAAATAGTTCGTCAGCAATATTACTGCTTAAACTTTGCTGTTCTCGAGTGAGGGATTGAATGAACTAGTTGACGAGTTAGTTCGCTGCTGTCAGGCTCTCTGCTGGCGTGGAAATGATATTCTGCTACAATGTGTTTGATAAAAATGTATCGGTGTGTTGATCCTTTTTTAACATTTAATGACTGATTTGCCATTTCAAGAATCAGGTTAATGGGACGCAGTCAGCAATGTTTAGTATTGGAACTTTGGTCCTCATCGTTATAAAAACGGAATGGTTTAGAGACAGTTCGTGTAACCAGTTCATAAGATGGCGTGGAAAGGTGAGTTCTGCTACTCTCTGTCTTTGATAAAGCTCTCTCTGTTGGTCCTCTTTTGACTTCTCTTGATTTTCTCTCTTGATTTTGGTTATTATACGTTATATAATTAGGGATGGTTTAGCAGGCCGTGGTGAAACCGTTTATAAGATATTTAACAAGACTCTCTCTCTCTCTCTCTCTCTCTCTCTCTCTCTCTCTCTCTCTCTCTCCACAAGGGTATATAATTTTCAAGTTTTATGTTACTGAGTGATGTTAAACACTCATATGTTTGTCATCATATTTAGCAAAATTTTTCTTAGACATTCATGATTAATTCAATCTTGAAAATATATTATGTTTAAGACAGACTGCCTTCATTATCTACTGAATAGGCTAAACAAAATCGTATAACAGACTCGAAAGATCTGTCCAAATGTTTGTTTTTTCCAGCTTTTTAAAATTTGTATATGTTGTCTTGAGATTTGCAATGAATTTAACTGTTAATTTGGGAAAATGATATTAACTGAACTTCATAAATTTATAGTGATATTAGTGACCTCGGCGTTGAGTTGAATATAGAATTTAGGCCATAGGCCAAAATTGGGACCTATGAGGTCTTTCAGCGCTGAGACGGAAATTGACAGTAAAAGGTTTGAAAGGTGTAAAAGGAGTAAAACCTCGCAATTGCACTTTGAATCATTTGTTAGGAGAGGGTGGAAAGTAAGATGGAAGAAAGAGAATATGAAAGGAGGTACAGTAAGAGGAACGAAAGGGGTTGCAGCTAGGGGCCTAAGGCACGCAGCAAAGAACCTTAGGTAATGCCTACAGGTGACCTTGTCTTTCACTAATCGTCACTGAGTCTTCATCTCAATTTCCCTCAGTTACTGATACTGACGAAATTGGTTGTCGTTCGTGATTTCAGAATGCTTGCTTCTTGAACATTATACCCCGTAGGGGGGTAGTGCGGTCAGTGCACCTCACGCGGTGCACTGTAGGCATTACTTAAGGGTCTTTGCAGCGTGCCTTCAGCCCCTAGCTGCATCCCCTTTCGTTCCTTTTGCTGTACCTCCTTTCATATTCTCTATCTTCCATCTTACTTTCCACCCTCTCCTAACAATTGATTCATGGTGCAACTGCTTTGAGGTTTTCCTCCTGCTACTTTTACTGTCAATTTCCGTATCAGCGTTGAATGACTTCAGAGGTCCCAGTGCTTGGCCTTTGGCCTAAATTCTATATTCATTTCAAATGAACATTATAACTGTGACAATCGTTAAAAGTGATATTTTACACTATTCTGATTTTATTCATAAGTATTTATCTATAAGATCGGTAAACTGATTGAGTGCAAATCTTTTAAATACTGGAAAATCCTTATGGTTTACGAAGGTAATAAATATATTATTCGATCATCCATCTAGTCTAAACTTCATTCGTTATGGGGATAAACATGTTGAATCAGTAAATTATTCGCTTCAGTAGGATGCTGGGAAAACGGAAGGATGACGGGAGAACTACAGGATTCTGCGAGGAGTAAAGGTTAACGCGATAAATGTAGGATTCCGGGAAGGGTAAAGGATAATGCGATAAATGTAGGATTCCGGGGAGTGCACAGGATAATGCCGAAAACTATAGGATTTCAGGAAAACTATAGAGTTCTGTGAAAAGTGTATTGCGAACGCCATAGGATTTCGCGGAAAGTAAAGGATTCCACGAGAACCCTAGGATTTCGTGAAAACTATAGGATTCCGCGAAAAGGAGAGGATAATGCGAAAACTAAACGATAACATGAAAACTAAAGGACAGTCGCGAAACCCGGAGATTAGTCATATATATATACACACACACACACACACACATATTATATATATATATATATATATATATATATATATATATATATATATATATATATATATATATATATATATGTATATATGTATAGATATATACGTGCATATATGTATATATATGTATATATAATATATATATAATTTGTGTGTGAACGATACGTTCTCGAGGCGTGTACACTGGGACAGAATTAGAGAATATGTTAAACTAAGAACTTGTATAAAATGTCATGATAAACACACTGACAGTTTATCAAAACTACTATCCCAGTAATCTTGGCATATCTTACCCCTTTTAGGTAATACTTATTTTACATGGCTATTACAGTCCAGTTTTGTAATAGTTTCATGGTTTTTTTGTTTGTTTTGTTTTCATTATTGTCGTTGCAGCCGTAAAATAGATAATAAACGGCAAAGTTGATGATAGAATTTTTCTAAAATATTATTTTATTGTCTGTCTTCATTTGGCCGTAGTTGTTGAGGAAAGTTATTCTTATCTGCAAATACGTGCAGTTACAGATGCACATACTTGTAGACCCTGACACTGTAAACCTTTAAGGACTAAACTCATAATCGTTTTTTCGAAAAATGTAGGCCTATTATTAGGATATGTTCGACTGAACTTTAGGCCTAAAGCTCCTTAGTTTTCACCAGTGTGACCTCTGCGAAATTCTTTGCTTTGTCATTATTAAAAGCCAATTTGAGTAATTAACTTACGTTCTTGTTGCAAACTTAATTCGATATCAACTGACTTTGAATATGTTAATCATTTTACAGGTGGAAAGGGATTTTTAAAATCTATTATAGTTACCCAGAAACATTGGATGATCAGCGTTCACCTCCGTTTTCTGTTATTGCAATCACCATGGCTGTTTCAATTCTTGGTAGACTATAACAATATAAAACAGACATCTCCCCTTCCCCAAAACAAATACTTATTATAAGTTATAGCAAAAATATTATATAAAGATCCCTCAGAAGTTCACTTGGCAGCACATGTTGTATTGTAAACGTGGTACATGCTTGTTTACATAAAAAATTGCTCTTTTATTTCTTGTTAGTTGTCATGGACGAGTTCTATTTATTAATATGTTGTTAAGCTGTTTAGGGTGAAGAAAAGGAATTCCCTTTTTATTGTTATAACAGTTTACCTGTCATTGTTTTTTATTCGCTCAAAGTGGCTTTCTGGTCTCCTAACTTCAATTCCATTTCCATTCAAGCTCCTGAAAAGGTGGAGGCGTTGCAGCTGACGGTAAAAGAAACATTACCAGCTTCCTCCATGGCTTTCAACGTTGGGAATAGGCCTAGGCCTACCACCTCACCGCACGTTCTGTTACTACTCCTTATTTCCCTTGCGAAAACATCGGGTATGGGTGAGGTGATCTATGCTGTCAATGCCGGAGGAAACGCCCACATCGACACCTTTGGTATAATGTACGAGAAGGACCCACTCGAGGGCAAAATCGGCACGGCGTCAGACTTCGGCAGGCGAATCCTCATACGGGACGTCCCCATCGCGGACCTGGTTTTGTATCAGACTGAACGCTTCCACCATTCCACATTCGGCTACGACATCCCCCTGAAGGGCGACGGGGAATACATACTCGTCCTCAAGTTCTGCGAAGTCTATTTCGACGCCCCTGGTAAGAAAGTATTCGACGTGGTGCTGAACGGTGGGCTGAAGGTACTGCCAGGATTGGACATATTCCGCCAGGTTGGGCGAGGCGTCGCTTGCGACGAACACGTCCCCTTCACCGTCGTGGGCAATTCAGTTTTCGTAGCTGGGCGGGAGAGTATCCTCAGAGGCAATACTCTGAGGGTGGAGTTCGTGAAGGGTTTGAGGACAACCCGAAAGTGAACGCGTTGTTCGTCATGAAGATTAAGATGGAGTTCCTCAACTTCGTTTTCCCAGGTCAAGAGGACCTGATCACTAGCCTGCAGGAGCTGAAGACTGTTCTTGGGAGCATAATCGACAAAAATAGAAACAATTTCGAAAACAAGGAGGACGAACCGAAAGGGGATAACTATCAGCTGTTGGAGGACGAAGTGAGTGACAGGAAGCGGCTGTCTCAAGATAAGCAACGGAGTAGTACTAAGAACTTCGACCCGTATGAAGAAGACACGAGCTACCTCATTCCTATTTTAACCGCTTTGGGGGCTGTGGTCCCCTTGATTTTCCGTTTCTGTAGAATTTAAAGTAACTTTTTTTTTTTTTTTTTTGTAATCACTTCCATTCAACGGCAGAATCTCGACTTTGCATTTTTATGAACAAGCTAGTTACTTTGTAGTTTTCCTAAAAGAGACACGTAGACGAACGCATATGTCGCGTAGTTTGTCATTCAAGTGCAAATAATACGCCCTGCAGCTTTTTTGGTAACCCACGAACAAGGACCACTTAGTTGTATATCACGTAACATGCAACTTGGACATTTGTCTTTTAAACTAGTGATATTTACGTGGTTCGTTTAACAACTTGCCAAGCACCGAAGTGCCTTACAAGAGAATTGTGAAGTAATGTTTCTTAGGAAGGAGTGATTTCAATGCTATGATGATTTTAGCGAAACTTTAAGTTCGTGTACTTAATTTGTGCAGCATTTTATATCTATATATTGCTTAAAAATTATTCCATTTTAGACTGGGATAAGACTTTCCACGTTTATTAAATCTTGACAAATTTTTAAGAATATATTGAAAGCTTTGGAGCTTTGTTTGAAGTCTATTCTTAACATATGTAGATTTAATGAATAGGAAATTAGTCTTATTCTTACTGATAATTTTAAAGTGATTCATTTTCTTTACTATAGGATTGTCTGACTTTTATGGAAATACTTGCTAAATATTTTACCATAGTTTGTTGTATAAATGGCATATTCCGATTATAAGATTGTATAAACAGCATATTACGATTATTAAGTTTATTTTTTATCCCTGCAGTGTAGGAAAGAAAACAAATATGTCCTGTTTGTCAGTAGTAAATACATAGAAAAATAAATGTTTAATGCTGATCAATTTTAGGGGAGTTAATTTTGCTAAAAAGTGACTCAGAATTTATAACAGGTTCAAGAACTTATAATTATATTCCTTTAGCTTCTATGATTTACAAATGTTTGTTCGGAATACGCATTATTATGAAAATTATTACTGATTTGATGGAACGGTTGGAGGAGGAAGTCTGTAGCTTACAGTTTTCACCTGGAAAATTACTTTTAAGGATTTTAATTCGTCTATTTTTTACCTTGTAAACAGAACTTTGGTATTACTGTAGTTATTTGTCCCGTAAAAGTTCCCTTGGTGGGAAAATATGAGAAAAGAATTCTGCCTTTTACTTTGCGCTCGTATTAGCATTATGGCAGTAATTTCCTTGTGAGTGTGATATGTAAATATGAGTGTTTGTGTGTAAATCCGGGTGATTCTGAGCAATGCAGGCAAGTTTTATTAATTCCATTAGTTGCAGTTTATTGATTTCTGTTAATGGCATGTATGGAAAGAAGGAAAGTAGATTTATGAAGGAATTTTTCTCACATGCCCCCCTCGTGTATGCATTTTTAGAAATGGTTCTAAAATTTTAGAAATATAAAACTTTTATTATTTTATGGCACCTCATGTCACCTCCATCTTCTGCAAACTTACTTTTATTGGCTGTGTATCCGTTACTGTTCCAAATGCAAGATCATTTATGGTGAAAATATGAAGACAGAATCCCATACCTATGCTTTGGAAAATAATTTTGGCATTATGAAACAAGAAAAAATAAGGTTTATCATGAAGATGATGTCTGCGTCGCTTTCTGCTTCGTCGATCTTACTTCATTCCTTTTAGTCAACTACTATTCAGCTTTCTAAGCTCTTTAACCTTTTCATATATTATATATATATTTTTTCATATGTACTCTATAATATATATGCACATACATACCTACACATATCGTGCTATTCAATTTGTCTTAAAATCATTCTCTTGCTTCTTAGATAATTAAGGCTTTTCATTCTCTCAAGACGTAGCATTCCAATCTTTCCACAAGATCAAACCATCCTAATAAGTCTCGATCCAGACCCATCTCGGTAACTTATGTTAAAGGGTGAATGTATCTCTCTACACGTAAACCCTTCACTGATTAAGAACGGGTGATAATTAGCATCAATAGGATGTGTACTATCTATATATATCAATTCTGATTTTTCAGTAGTCTTTAGCTAGACATGATATACCCAAGTTTGATAATGTCAGGATGCCAGCAACCTAGGAAATTACTAATTTCTTAAACCATGGAGCATGTTCCTTTCGCTTTTCTTATTAAAATAAATTTTCAGTTATAACAAGTTTTGCTGTAAACTAGACTGAAATGTCCAGTAAAAGTAAGAAAAAAGGGAATACTAATACAAGTTTCAAAATCCGCGAATTTTGTTTATTAAAACAAACTAGTCTTAAAATACACTATGCATAAAAATTTACAATATGCTATATATATAATATATGAAGAATTCAAAGCAACGCGAGAGATTAAAATATCTAAAATTATAAGGTTTCTGTCGCCGATGCAACAAGAAACATCACTTATACAATTTCTATAAAAGTATGGGAATTTTCCTAGTTATGTTTATAGTTTTGGTTAGTTTTCTAATTAAGGCTGCCAGTCCTTGAACAAGCTAGCCAGAGCGTAAGACAGCCACAAAGGAGGCCCTTCCTTGCTTCTGAGGGCCTTCTGCAACGTCCACAGGGCTTCCATGAGCTCCTGGCGTGTGCATATCCCCGGGTTGGTCGGCGGTTCTCTTATTTCTTTGTCTTTATATTTGATGTTGACATCTGGACTTAGAAGGCGGTCGACGGCGAAGGTGTACCACAGGGGAGGTTGTGGGTCTCTGGCGCTAACCTCACGCAGTAATGCTAGGGCCTCTACCAGCCCCGATTTCTGTCTGTCTCCCTCGACGTTTTTCAGGTAGAATTTAGGTCCTTTGCTTTGGTCCTGGGAATATATTGAGGTGTGCTGTTTATTATCTTCCAGTTTCTTTATACTGCTGCTCAACTTTGGCTTCATGAGGTAAATCTGAACTGACCTTTCGATGCAAGAATTTTTCAAAGAACTTTTAGCTTGGCACGAAACCACGTTTTCAGAAACTTTACTCTGTATTGGGTGCTTGAGAATGAAACCTTTCTTTGTTGGGGAACTAGTTGCGCAAGGCTTAAGGTTCTGGGTTCTTTTATGGAGGGTCAGGTCAGCTTTAGGTAAAGTCACCCTGATGCTGCAAATATCCTTTGAAGGCTTTCCATCCTTCACTTTCAAAGTTTTGCTACGAATGTCGTTTGTATTAACTAGCGACTTCCTCTTGCACATATCTTTTAGGCCAGTGGTACCTTCGACCTTACCTTTTGTCTGCAAATTTCGATGGTAGGTACTGCTTACAGAGGACTTCTTTTGATCACCTTGCTTCGAGAATGTTTTGTTCAGATCATTGACGGTTGCGTCGCTGTCTGCAGCCTTACTTGGCGCTTTAAATTTTGGCTGTCTGTTCCCCAGTGACATCCTTTTCGTTTGCTCGATTTTGTCGCGGTCTGCAGCTTTACCTGGAGATTTAAGTCTTGGTTCTCTGGTCCCCAGAGACACCCTGTTTGTGTGTTTTTCGTTTATGATGCGACTGAGCGATGATATGGATACGTTTAACGTCTTAGAGGCCTCACGAAGGTTGACTTTTTCCTGTTTGTCGAGAGCCTGCAAAATCTCAGCCTTTTTCTTACTGGTCAGAGGCTTCCTATGGTTCAGAGGCTTGGGAGTAGTCGTAGATTTTGCTCCAATACTGTCTTGACCAGGACGAGTTTTCCCCCGTTCCATCGTGAGGGACGTTCTCCTCGTGGTGTTTTTGATGTTGTTCTTCTCCTTGAGTATTTGGCTGAGTGTTGATATAGAGACGTCGAGAATTTCAGACACATGGCGCAGGTTCATGTGACCCAACGCCTCCACTTTTCGCAAAATTTCCTCCTTCTCTTTAAAAGTGTAGATCTTTCTCTGCCTTCCCTTCATTACCACTGGACGGGGTTCTTTTAGACAGCACTGATGTTGAAAGCTTTCGCTGTTTAAACCTTTATTGAGTAAGAGTCGTTTTTGCCACGGTCTGTAAGAGTCAGGAATAACATCGTTTTTGTAATGACCGTAAGACAGTAATGAGATAATTTAATGAGTGAACTGCCAAGTACGAGGTTAAATGGTTTGAGTTCTTGTTCAGTTATTTACTGCCCTCCCCTAAAGCCCACACAACCCCCCCTCTCACCCCCATC
This sequence comes from Macrobrachium rosenbergii, assembly GCF_040412425.1. Classification (NCBI taxonomy): domain Eukaryota; kingdom Metazoa; phylum Arthropoda; class Malacostraca; order Decapoda; family Palaemonidae; genus Macrobrachium; species Macrobrachium rosenbergii. Next base: position 12,874,196 of record NC_089776.1, read on the forward strand.
CACCCACTCCCCGCACAACACACACACACACACACTTTACTGACCATTTACAGCGGAGTTGTTAATTACTATTTGATATGTTAACTAAAATGAGCAGTTTTCTTAATTTTAACGGCATAGGATCATCATTTCTGTAATAAATACATTTCAGTGTGTGCGAGCTTGAAATCAATGGGAGGATTTGCACCAATTACTGTATGTATGGGTGCATGTATGTGTATGTATGCATGTATGTATGTACATGTGTATAGATTTATATACCAGAAAAGAGAGAATTAAGCGTTGTAATATAAAGTCTAATGCTTGTTTCCATACTCTCTGCACACATATATTATATATATATATATATATATATATATATATATATATATATATATATATATATATATATATATATATATATATATATATATATATATATATATATATATATATATATATATATATATATATATATATATATATCACATATATATATATATATATATATATATATATATATATATATATATATATATATATATATATGTATATATATATGTATGTATATATTGACTAGCAAGATATACACCTGAGATGACGTGATAGTAATTATTTCCAATAGACTGATTATATATAATGAATATTGCCGTATGTTAATTTCTAAGTGAAAGCCAGTTCTCAGCGGAAATGAATTTACGTGAAGGTAATAAATTTAATAATCAGAAAGATTTGTAACTGTACTCGTCACGTCAAATTACTGAAGGAGTAAAAATTCTGTACTATTTTGAAATATATTATGTCCGCAGACTTTTAAATATCTACTTTTTTTTCAGGTATGGTGTCCAGGATACATTTGATCATCTGTGAAAGTAAGTTACAGTTTTAAACATTATTTTCTAAGATTGCTGTTATGTTTAATTATGTACAGACAATTTTTAATTATTATTATTCAGAACATGAACCCTATTCATGTGGAACAAGCCCACAGGGGCCACTGACTTGAAATTCAAGCTTCCAAAGAATATTACATAGTTCATTTGAAAGAAGTAACAGAAGGTAATAGGAAATACAGAAAATAGAGATCGGATATTGGAAAAGGAAAAATTAATCAACGAATTAATAAATAATAAAATAAAATAGATATATAAGTAAATTATTAAAATACAAGGAGAATTGCTTTAGGGCAGTAACCCATTCTCTTTAAACAAACAAGGGCACAGCAAACTCACATGAGATAGCTTAGTTTCATGTCAGCATTAAGTCGAGCGCTGACCAGCTGACGTCAGCGGAATTAATTCCTGAAACAGCATTTTTCAGGTGAAAGGGTCTAAAGGCACGTAAGGTCTTCTCAGGTCAAGCGAAGGCCAGATATGACAAGATATGCAGAGCGGACAAAGTTGTTTCTAGAGATACTCGTCTTCATATTAAGTGAATAGATTTTAAAGTGAGTTTCGATTTAAACTTTCGCTCCTTAACGGGATCCAGTTGGACTTTCGATCAAAATTCCATTATGTTGTTATTAAGTAATGAACGTAATTGCTGCTTTCGTTTGTTAGGCGATTTTACAGAGCTTTTGAAGTTATCTCTCTCTCTCTCTCTCTCTCTCTCTCTCTCTCTCTCTCTCTCTCTCTCTCTCTCACAACTTTTAAAATTTGAACGAAAATGCTGGAGAAAGTTTGTGTTCCTCTCTCTCTCTCTCTCTCTCTCTCTCTCTCTCTCTCTCTCTCTCTCTCTCTCTCTCTCTCTCTCTCAAATCTGTTAAAATTTCAACTGGAAACCAGGAGAGAATTTGTTTGCATGCAAAGGTCAGCACATATAAGAGAGAGAGAGAGAAAGAGAAAGAATTTGTGATCACGTTAAAACTTACCAAATTCAAGAGAGAGAGAGAGAGAGAGAGAGAGAGAGAGAGAGAGAGAGAGAGAGAGAGAGAGACAGAGAGAGTTGTGCTTTCATAAGATTCCACTTTTTAACGAGTGTCCCCCTCCCCCCTTCTTCAGTGGGACCGCAGTGCCAGAGACCGAGATGAGTCACGTACTAAGGACCCAAATTTGGTGACCCTGGCCCACCTTAATATGTTCTTTGGTGCTTAAGTTGGTCAGGCGAGAGAGACATGACCCACGGGGTCACATTATCTCAGACTGTGGTCAAAGGGCTTCGTTTTTTTAGCTGCATTACTTTCATTTGGTTATAACTACAATTGTAATCTTTATTATTATGATGAAATGGTTATTATGTAAACACGCACACACATATACTTAATATATATATATATATATATATATATATATATATATATATATATATATATATATATATATATATATATATATATATATATATATATATATATATATATATATATATATATGTATGTAATATGTATGTATGTATGTATGTATGTATGTATTCATAGGTCATGGACACATTCTCCCAAGTTATATGATTAATATATGATTATTTCTGAATTTTTTAAAACTAAGTTGGTTACTTTAGTTTGTCGACCATGATAGAATTCTAGGTTTCTGTAACTTGTATAAAAAATAAGCAGCAATTTCTTCTTTATAACTTAGTAATAGGTAAATTAAAACGGGGTGGCAAGCGGTCACTTGGAAAATGCAGAGACGAGTAATTACAACCATTTTTGTTGAATATACATTTTAGGTCACATCCACGAGAGGGCGTGGCCTGACCTTTGACCCCCATTTCACCCTAAATTAATCGGCTTCCACCTGGCGCTAAATACACCTGGCGGACACATGTATGCCATTAGGAATACAAATAAGGGTAATGAATCAGGCGATTCAGTTTGGACAACGCTCTTGTGTGGGCGGAGTCGAGTTGGGAATTGTATGGTACCGCCGTGATGCTGCACTTGATCCGTTTCTCCCGATTTATAAATCCTGACCCCCACCCCACCCATCCACCTATCTCTAACCCCCACAATACCGCCAACCCCGTAACAATTCCCCGTTAGGTCGACACGCCTTTATAAACGCCTGTAGTGGGTTTTAGGGCTTCATTGCCGTGGTCAGTGGGAAATTGTCAGTATGCAAATTGGTCTTTTTTTCGAAGTGTGAGTGACCTTGCTGGTAATGGGACGAATAACAGAAGGGTTTATAGCTGAGAGAGAGAGAGAGAGAGAGAGAGAGAGAGAGAGAGAGAGAGAGAGAGAGAGAGAGAGAGTCAAATTTTGAATTTAAATCCCAATTCTTATATTGGTTATTTACATACCTTTTTTACAGTATTTACAACAGCTAGGTTAAGAGAGAGAGAGAGAGAGAGAGAGAGAGAGAGAGAGAGAGAGAGAGAGAGAGAGAGAGGCGTTCAAATTCAAATTTGAATTTAAATGCAAATCTTTATTTTCAATTTACATTGGTTAATCACATACTATTTTACAATATTTACAACAGCTAGGTTAAGAGAGAGAGAGAGAGAAATTAACGAGGGTGATGTTAACGAGCGTGATGTATTGAAGAAAAAGTTTGAGGCAACATAGGAAAGTAAACGGAACGAAAGGGGTTGGCAGCTAGGGGCCGAAGGCACGCTACAAAGAACCTTAAGTAATGTAATAAATTAATATCTGAGAGATGAATTAATATCTGGAAAAAAATTTTTTTTTTAATTTCGTGGAGAAATTAGGCAGAATTGTATGATCCGAAAGTTAATTAATTAAAATGATATCAATAGAGAGTTCTTGACATGTGAAGAACAAAATAAGCATTGACGTTGTTTTTAAAAACGAATTTTGATGTTTCAATTTAATATTGTTTTATGTAGTTTAGATCTGTGAGAAAGCCAAGGAAAGACCCGAGGCCCTTAGCAAGGCGTTGAAGGCGATAATAATGATTATGATGTTTATGATGATGGTGATATACGCTGATATTACCCACCGTCTTTTGCAGTAATTTGAAGATTGAAAGTCTAGGGAATGCAGATAAATTTAGTTAATTTGTTATTAAACCAGTTTTGAAAGCCCAATAGCTATGCATTTTTTAAAGAATTTAAATGTCAAAAGGGATTTCTTAGGATAGATTATTATTATTATTATTATTATTATTATTATTATTATTTTTATTATCATTATTATTATTATTATTATTATTATTATTATTATTATTATTTAGAAGATAAACCCCTATTCATATGGAACAAGCCCACAAGGGCCATAGCCTTGAAATTCAAGCCTTTAATAAATATGGTGTTCATCTGAAAGGAATCACAGAATATAATGGGACAAAAAGAAGGAAGAGATTAATTATTAGAAAAGATAGATTAATAAATTAGCATAAAAATAGATAAAAACAGAAGTAAATAGATGAATTTGATCCATTACGAAATCCGAAGGAATCTGGTTAATGGGTTAATCATGCTACGACGCAAAGACATTAAGAAGACATTGGAGTAGATAGGAGGTCCTTCTTTCCCGTTAGCAGAAGGAAAGTTGCACCCTGACCACAGACAAAGAAGGATTCGGCAGTGCGTGCCCTACCCACTTTTTCTGGGGCGAAGAGCAAAGAGTTTTCCATCTTTGACACCATTATTTTCTAAACGATACTGCTCGTATGTCGAGCTCTATAAGTGATCTAAGTAATGATATATTAAAAAACACTCATAGTAGGATGAATCTTAGATGGAGAAACATATCCACAGTTATGTGTGGGCACAAATATATTTGAAAGTAAATCTCTATAGAGAGCTTTCGGGAATCTGTTCGATTGCCATTTTCAATATCAAGATTGAAATGGGAAATCGAACAGATTCCCGATAGTTCTCTGTAGAGATTTTTATTTTTAAATATATGTACCCATATATAACTGTAGGTTTGTTTCTCCAATGATATATTAATTATTAAATGGAAGGAATCATGGCGAAGTTTCTGTTATAATTTCTGACTTTTTCCTTGCATGCATGTTCAGTTTTGTTATAGAAGAAATAAAAAAATCATGTTAAATATGCTCTGATAGCATGGATTATGATACGATTTGATATTCCTGAAGATTTGGATTCTGTTACTATAATTTTGAAGCCAACGAAACTGACTTAAAATCTACTGTATCTTTTAAGTTTGTTAATGCTTATATACGTAAACTGTATGGGAACTTTTTAAATAGTGTCTTGTAAGGATTTAAACTCTGTCTATGTACGTATCTTCTGAAACGCTGGCTTGTATGACGACGTCAGTCGACCTCTCTGCGAGAATTGTTATTGTACTGTGAATTTGTGTTGTAAATTTACATACTGTGTTATTCCAGAAACCGTCAGGTTATATTAAGACATAAATCAATGGCAGTTCGTGATTGCTTAATTCACAATACTTGATTTATTAACGTTTTCGTTTCTTAGAGTATTTCTTAATCAGGTGTTCCATTAACTTACCTTCCAGTGAAAGTTATATAGTTTTAGCTGCCGTTATGCGAAAAAAGAAAGTATCTATCGTATGTCGTCATATAAAGTCGCCAATTGCTCATGAATGATTTGAAATTTAGTGTTCTGGAAATTCGAAAGACCTTACATTAATTCTTCGAATTATTTTTCTCATGTTTAATCAATACCGAACGCCTTGCCGTTGTGAAATAGGCTTTATAAATTAGAGTGATGCCTCACATGTAGTGTTTTCTTTTCAATGAAACGATGGATAATCTTTGTAGTATTATAGAATTGCCTGGAAAACGGAAATACTCTTGGAATTGTTGCACATTCTGGTGTTCCGTCTTCTTCATCATGCATATTTGGTGATGTAAGTCGCTCGCAAGTTCTTAATATTTCCTGTGTCATTTGGAATGATGGAGTTGAAGATGAAAAGATAGATTTTCTATGTAATAAACATATATGTATTTCATGTATATTATGCTGTATAACTTGTGTATAAACCTAACGTAATTACTTTGATTTGGTATTCTGAAAATTGTTTTTAAGCTTCCAAGTAACTGGGAAATTAAATCCCTTAACCCTTGAAGGGTATACAGAGTATATTGACTTGGTCAAGATTTTTATTTTACTAAAAATTCGTAAGAAATCAGTAATTGTCAAGCATAAAAAGGAAGGAATTTTCATTCCCTTGCTGTGGAAAAAGAAATTTGGAGATTCTTTTCTAAGTACGAACCACAGGACAAACTGACAAATTTCTTTGTAACCCGTGTGTTAATATTTTTATTTATTTATTTATTTATTGAGCTGACAGTAGATATCCGCAGCCGATATCATTGAAACTAACCGTGATTGGCGGAAGGGCGAGCTCAGCACCCACTATTACACTGATATCAACTGCGGATATTTGCCACCAGCTCAAAAAAAAAAGAAAAAAAAAAGGCTATAAGTTTGAATTCCCTTTCCAAATCCAGGTCACTTAAGCCTGCACTTGACACCGCCTTCTGTCACGCTAAGCTGTTTTATCTTCAGCTCTAATGTTCGCAGCCAGCGCAAAGAGGAATGAATTCAACGCTCACAATGTCTCCTATTCCACGCTTCGATGGATGTTAGCGGGGGTTTAAAGAAATTTTTGTGCCTAAGGAATTTTGTACGGATTTTGGGACTAGCTGGAACCTCTTACGCGGTTGGAAGGGTTTTATGGGAAGTGGTCTGTGATTTGCAGAGGCTCCGCCAATTCTATAACTTCAGTTGGGTTATTCTGAAGAAAAATAGCAACTTTAAAGTCTAGCAATTTTACCAGGAAAATCTGTTAAAATTCTTGCCATATAATCTCACGTTAATTTACCTCATTACGAAGATACCGTTGATATTTTGTTGCAACAATCCTTTTGCGAGAGTTTGCCTAATTAAGTAAATTCTGATGATATATTATTGCAATTGTGCCTTTGTGAGCATTTGTCTATTGGCGTCTCACTTGAAAATGCCTTCTTCATTATAGTATTCATTAATGATCGTTAATTGACTGCAAGTATAACAAGTAAATAATGCCCCGAAATTTTTTCTGCGCAATCGAGTTTTCTGTACAGCCTCTATAGCGTATAATCAAGGCCACCGAAAATAGATTTATCTTTCGGTAGTCTCGGTATAATGCTGTATGAGCTGCGGCCTATGAAACTTTAACCACGGCCTGGTGGTGACCTATCCTATATCGTTGCCAGAAGCACGATTTTGGTTAAATATAACCTTAAATAAAAGAAAAACTACTGAGGCTAGAGGGTTGCAATTTGGTATGTTTGATGATTGGAGGGTGGATGATCAACATACCAATTTGCAGCCCTCTAGCCTTAGTAGCTTTTAAGATCTGAGGGCGGACAGAAAAAAGTGCTGACATAAAAAAAGTGTTACTTGGGAATCTTGATACGTATAGGAAAAAACTGGGAAGACTTTTTAAGAAAATTTGCTCATACTTTTTTGTACTGTGTATTACGCTCATGTCTAGAAACTCAAACTTGTTTATCTTAATTCGTATTCAATTTATAAACAAAAATTGGTATTTGTTTTAGGAAAATATGATGAGAGGTATTCGCAGTTACTAATAACTCTTGCTATGAGGATTTTAAGTCAATGCTTTGTCACTTTTTTTTTTTTAAATTGACACCAGTGGTAAACAGGCGTATCCCTCTGTGAATGTTATAATTATGTTCCCGTCTTTTCTTTGAAACATATCATTTGTTTCCAGTTCACTGGTTTCGAACGATTTTTGTTTATAGTTGGTGCGTTAAAGATTTGTATATTGGGGAGTGATTTTTTTGCTTATTAGATTTCAGTGGTACAGTTGTAAATATCTCACTTTTTTTGCAGCTGCTTTTCGTTTTGGGGTATTTATCTTAATTGGGCATTTGTTTTTATATAATATGCATTTCTTTGATTTACCTAGACCATCCTTCGCAACAAAGACAACTGGACTGAACTGAGAGAGAGAGAGAGAGAGAGAGAGAGAGAGAGAGAGAGAGAGAGAAGATAAATATGCAGGGAAAACGGCTGGGTACTCAGGTCATTTGATGTTTTGATTACCTGTCGGCCAAGGGGTATGTAAGCAGGGCCAAGAGATAAACAGTTCCTCCTCCCTGCAGAGGGCGTACTGGACCTTCACCTTGCCACATAAACCACGCCCACAAACAACAACTGCGTGGGTAGTTCACCTGACCTTATCTCCGCACATAACATTACGAGGCTTCACCGGGGTCTCGTACCCGCGGCCATGGTCTAGAGTCTCTGGACTTTGCCCGTGCCAGTACCCTCTACTGCAGCTGTGGTCAGACCTTGGTCAGAATCAGCTCGTCTTTGTAATTACTTGGGCCATTGTGTGATCTCTCTCTCTCTCTGGCGCATTCCTTCGACCTCCTAGGATCTCCCTCCCAACCTTCTCCCGTCCTCCCCAGGGTCAACGTCAGGGTATTTTTTGGCAACCTTTCCGATTGGTCGCCCTCCTTTCAAAACCCTTCTTTTTCTTTCTGGGGGAATTTCGTGGTGTATTGGGGTGGGGCCAATACTGTGCTCCGCTTTGTTCTCTCGGCTGTCTTGCTCTCCTTTCTTTTATTTTTATTTTTTTTCTGTTATTTGCTTGCTTTTTTTTTTATTTTCTTGTTTTCCTCCTCTTAACGGTATGTCTGCAATATTTCTGATTGTTAGTTTGCCTTGTTCGGGCATTTTGTTTTGCGTTTTATCTTTACAAAAAGAATAATTGTAATGGAGTTTTGTGAGAGGCATTTAGATGCTCATCTATAGAGATTGGTTGTATGCGTGTAGGTATGTAGATAGAGGGGCACACACACACACATATATATGATTTGTTGAAACAAGAATCACTTAATGAAGGCAGGTGGGGGAGCGGGTGTAAGAACTTGGTACACGAACTCTTCGAATACGTAGATTTTTATGTATATTAAAAAAACTGAAGTTTTCCTTTTAGCATTATTATATGTGGAATACTAAAGATGGAAGTTTCATTCGTCTATATTAGAGGCAGGAGTCAAAACAGATATGAGGCATTGAGAGATATTACCTCGTCGAGGCCCTCCAGTTTTTGATAGTATATATCTTGACGGAGTACTAATACAGGTATGGGCCTTGGAGAGATATTACCTCGCCGAGGCCGAAAGGTTATTGGTGGTATACATCCTGATAGACTATTATGCTATCAAGTCTTCTCCTTTTTCCCCTTCTTTTTGTTATTCCTCTCTCTCTCTGTCTCTCTCTCTCTCTCTCTCTCTCTCTCTCTCTCTCTCTCTCTCTCTCTCTCTCTCTCTCTCTCTCACAAACTGCTACCTTCAGTAGTCACCAAACAATTAGGTACTAAAGTCATTACTTAGTTTTGGGGATCTGACGAAGGTCTTCCACTTTGCCAGAGAGAGAGAGAGAGAGAATAATCGATACTTAACCGGGGAAAATTTGAGAAAAGATAGACACTGAGAGAGAGAGAGAGAGAGAGAGAGAGAGAGAGAGAAGAGAGAGAAAATACATAACTCATCGTTACCATATATGTTCTTTATTGTTATATATATATATGTTTAATTTAGAATTTGTTCTTCAGTGTATTTATATTTACGACGAACACGTCACTCTGACCTTATCTCAGGGATTAATTTTCCTCGGAGCAAACGACCCGTCTGCGTGACTGCCAAATCTCGAGGGTGCATCCTACCTGCCTCCTGTCCTTTTATAGAAGCGTCCATAAGACAACGCCGAAGGATTTCTCATTGGCCTACCCTGGAGGGGGTCCTGCGTCGCGACGTCCCGTTACGCTGTTTTCGTTTGGCCGTGCCCTTGCCCTCGTCTGTCTGTCTGTCTGTCTGTCTGTCAGGCCTCCTCCCCCTCCTCCTCTTCTTCCTCCTCTTCTCCATCCTCCTCCTCCTCCTCCTCCTCTTATACTCTTCCTCTTCCTCATCCTCGTCCTCCTCCTCATCGTTCTTCCCCTCCTCCTCCTTCTCCTCTTCCTCCTCCTCCTCCTCCTCCTCCTCCTCCTCCTCCTCCTCCTCTTCTTTCTTCCTCCTCCCCCCTCCTCCCTCCTCCTCCCTCCCCTCCCTCCTCCTCCCCTCCTCCTCCTCCTCTTCCTTCCTCTTCCTCATCCTCCTCCTTATCTTCCTCCTCCTCCTCCTCCTCCTCCACCACCTATTCCTTGTCTTCCTTCTCATCCTCCTCCTCCTCCTCCTCCTCCTCCTCCCCCTCCCCCACCTCCCCATCCCCTCCCCCTCCCTCCTCTTCTCCCTACTTCTCCTCCTCCTCCTCCTCCTCCTCCCTTAAGGTTTAAGGTCTCCTCCTCCTCCTCCGTCGTCGTCGTCGTCTCCTCCTCCTCGTTCGTCCTCCTCCTCCTCGTCCTCCTCCTCCTCTCCTCCTCCTCCTCCTCCTCCTCCTCCTCCTAGGGCAAGTTGACATTGGCCGGCATTGCTCTCGTTTAGATTTACGATCTGAGGCGTCCGGGATCCAACTGCGCCTGAATGAAGAGACGCACGCGAGGGCATGACAATGTGGTATGGGCTTCTCAAGGGGTGGGGTCGTGACCTGACTTGGCGGCGCTGACCGGTGCTTGTTGCGTAATTTTTTTATGTATGTCTATTTTTCGTATGAGGTTCTTTTCTTGTTGTTGTATAGTGAATTTTAGTGTGGAGGTAACATAGTATTATTGATTAGATGCTGAGGTTGAATGTATACAAACACACACATATATGTATATATACATGTGTATGTATGTATGTATGTATGTATGTATGTATGTATGTAAATGTATGTTTCATGTATGTATGTATGTATGTATGTATTGGAATAGAGAATGAATTGAAATGGCTTATTTTTGAAACATTAGACGTATGACAGTTTTAGTGATAATATTTCCAGTATTTCTTTTCAAGACTTATTTTTGCTGCCTCATGAACGATAAACGTTGAATCACTTTTTAACCAGAGAACTGAGATGATTACACTTTGCCCTTTGTTTTCGATATTTGTTTATTGCTTATCCAGTAATTCCTCGATGTTTCAAGCTCATTCCGTATTTAGTTGCGATGTTGAACAGCTTTATCGCAGCTGCTGGACATTGCTGTGACTCCCATATGTTAATGCCATGCTGTCAATTGGCATTACTACAGCTTGTTGATTTTTCAGTCTATATCATTTATACCCCGTAAAGGATCATTGCCCTCAGTGCACCTCACACGGTGCACTGTAGGCATTACTTAAGGTTCTTTGCAGCGTCCCTTCGGCCCCTAGCTGCAACCCCTTTCATTTCTTTTACTGTACCCCCATTCATATTCTCTCTTTCATCTTGCTATCTACTCTCTCTTAACACTTGTTCCATAGTGCAACTGCGAGGTTCTCCTTCTGTTACACCTTTCAAGCCTTCTACTCTCAATTTCCCTTTCAACGCTGAATGACCTCATAGGTCTCAGTGCTTGGCCTTTGGCCTAAATTCTATATCCCATTCCTATGCCATTCATGTAATTCATTATGAAGGCACGAGTCGGATTCATTATGTTAATTGAAGTGACCCTTTGGAAGAAAGTACTTTGAGCATTTAATGGTCAGGAAGGTGAGGTTATGTCTGAAAACCATTGATTTTTCTTTCTTTTTTTCTTTCTGTCTTTTTTTTTTTTTTTTGGTGCTTTGACGGGCCAGTCTAGTTAAGATTTACTGTTGTCATCAGTGTGATTCTCAGTTAAAACTTATCGATGGTGCGTGAAGGAATATCTCATCTCAAAATCGTTTATTTTTCTTATTTTCCTGTTTTGAATTTTATCTTTATTGAAAAATTCTTGTTAATGACTGCACTGAAATTCACGTTCCGTCTATATTGGTTATTTTTATCTTTACTTTTAATGCTGATTTTAATAGATCTTTGCGAAAATGAAAGTACGAAAATTATGTTAATTTCATGATTAATATTCAAAATCCAATTCAAATAAAGTTCGATTTTTTTTTTTATCAGTTAGTATAATGGTTCCTGTTGGTGGGCAGAGTTGAGAGGTCCATAACCTGCTCTAATCCTTTTCTCACCTTATTGTAGGTTACGTCATGAATTGTTTAAAGAGCTCTTCCAAAAGGATAAAAAAATGAAAAATAATTGGTTATTGATTGGGGATTTTAATAATTTTGTCTCGTTTCAAGAGATTATGGTTTTTGTTCTTTAAGCAGACACCATTTGAATCAGAAATGAGTTTTAGAAGTATGGCAAAACTTGATTAGTAAGTTACGGAGATATGTTACTGACTTCGCGAAGTTTGCTTGCGCGTCTAATGATAGCATAACTTTTCTGTCTTGCATTAGGGTGCGTTAAAGATTACCTTGCCAAATAAAACAGATATAAGACTCTGTTGATCTCTATTCCTTTGGCAAGTTCATTAAGCATCAGATTGTTTCCTGAGCTACGTCGCTGCCTCCTTCATTAGCCGAGACGTCTTATAACAAAAGCAAAGACCAAGAGAGAGAGAGAGAGAGAGAGAGAGAGAGAGAGAGAAATAATTACCTTTTGCCTTCGCGGGTCAAAGTTCAAGGCAAAGATGGGGAAGGGCGGAGGGCAGCCGAATTGTGCGAGGTCAATGATCATACGAAAGGCGCATGCAGGTGGGCGTACCGTAGGTGGCGGAAAATTTGCACTTTGGAAGTCCATTACCACAACTACAAGACAAGGTTGCAAGGTATGGTCGTGTCTCGGGTATGAAGGGTTCTCTCTCTCTCTCTCTCTCTCTCTCTCTCTCTCTCTCTCTCTCTCTCTCTCTCTCTTTAAATTGACTCCCCCCACCCTCCCTCAGGGTGAGTGCTGTAGAAAGGGATAGGAGGAGGAGGAGGAGGAGAAGAGGGGGAGGGGTAGGGGGAGAAGGGAGGGGGAAGGGCGTGTCCCCTTGCTTGGAATATACATGAACGCTTGAGAACCTCTCTTGAGGTCAGGCACGGGGTTTTGTTTCAGTTTGCTTTCTGTGGTCTTCCACAGGTCTCTCTCTCTCTCTCTCTCTCTCTCTCTCTCTCTCTCTCTCTCTCTCTCTCTCTCTCTCTCTCTCTCTCTCTCTTTAAATTGACTCCCCCTCCCTCCTCAGGGTGAGTGCTGTAAAAGGGATAGGAGGAGGAGGAGGAGAAGACGGGAGGGTAGGGGAGAAGGGAGGGGGAAGGGGCGTTCCCCTTGAATATACATGAAGAACCTCTCTTGAGGTCAGGCACGGGGTTTTGTTTCAGTTTGCTTTCTGTGGTCTTCCACAGGTCTCTCTCTCTCTCTCTCTCTCTCTCTCTCTCTCTCTCTCTCTCTCTCTCTCTCTCAAGCAGTTTGAATAATAATGTATTTCACTCTATTATTCTAATTTCATTCTCTCTCTCTCTCTCTCTCTCTCTCTCTCTCTCTCTCTCTCTCTCTCTCAAGCAGTTTGAATAATAAAATATTTCACTCTATTATTCTTTCATTTCTCTCTCTCTCTCTCTCTCTCTCTCTCTCTCTCTCTCTCTCTCTCTCTCTCTAAACCAGTTTGAAGAATAATGTATTTCACTCTGTTACTCTAATCTCTCTCTCTCTCTCTCTCTCTCTCTCTCTCTCTCTCTCTCTCTCTCTCTCAAGCAGTTTGAAGAATAACGTATTTCACTCTGTTACTCTAATCTCTCTCTCTCTCTCTCTCTCTCTCTCTCTCTCTATATATATATATATATATATATATATACATGTATATATGTGTATATATGTGTGTGTATACAGCATATGTATATGTATACAATTACAGGGAGAGTTGAATTGCTATTTAATATCAAAGCGCTTACACTAACGTTCATACCTACAAAACCCACTCAGAGTTCTTGAGCAGACACGTGGGCGGAGAGAAGCGACATTAAAAGGAAGGCGTGTACAGACCAGCATTTACGGGACCTCGGTCGAGATCAGACGCCAATCAAAAGTTGCGGCATTGCTAAGAGCTTATCAGATGCCGATGGTGCTGCCTCTTGTCCTTTATTCTCTCTCTCTCTCTCTCTCTCTCTCTCTCTCTCTCTCTCTCTCTCTCATTGCACCTTTTCTGCCTGGTCTGTGCTGCTGGGAGGGAGATGTTTTTTTGTAAATAAATTGGTTAATTGGTAAGAGTTTTGGAATTGTGCTCATTTGTGACGCTTTTGTTTAAGTTTGCTACACACGCTCACACACACACACACACACACAGACACACACACATATACACACATATATATATATATATATATATATATATATATATATATATATATATATATATATGTGTGTGTGTTTGTTTTGTTTGTATACATGTATTTAAATACATATTTATCTTTCTATATATATGTACATGACAATGACAAATATTTTCAGTATATATATATATATATATATATATATATATATATATATATATATATATATATATATATATATATATATATATATACACATATACATATATACACACAAACAAACACAAAAACTCACACACACACACACATATATATATATATATATAAATTATATATATATATATATATATATATATATATATATATATATATATATATATATATATATTTTAATCATTGCACTTTCTATGCAAACTTTGGGGTGTGCGTCTTTCTCTGCCATGAGCCATCTAATTGAATACACTTACCTCCTTATTTGATTTTAAAGATTGTTCCATGCTGAAGTCTATTATGCTCCTTCTGTCGTCGTTTCTCTATTTTATTTTTGTGAATTTTTTCAATGATATGCAAATATGCGTCTGAGAGAGAGAGAGAGAGAGAGAGAGAGAGAGAGAGAGAGAGAGAGAGAGAGAGAGAGAGAGAGAGAGAGAGAGAGAGTTATTGTATTGCCAATTCTTGAAAAACCAGGTATTTACAGGTAGTTAGTTTCAAATTAGGCAGGCTATATACCAGACTGTGTCCTTGCCTTTAAGCGGCCGTAAGCGTGATAAGGTGTTAACGAGCATCAGAAGTCAGGTGTGGACCTCTGGATTCACCTAGCCAACTGAGAGAGACCTGGAACTTGTAATCTAGATGTGACAGTGTAATATATCTAAACTGGTTGAAATGAAAGCTGCCTTATCCCAACCAACGATGTTTCAAAAGTGTACGAGTAACTTAATTTTGTTTTCCTGGTAATATTATTTGCATGATTCATTGTTTTTGGAACAAGAGCCCGTGCCAGTGTAATGCTAGCTTAATCTAAAATAACAATAACAGCATTTTAAACATTTTTAGAAGTTTTTTTGCAAAATTCCGAAGGGCTGTAATTATTCAGGCAACTTCTTTCCACAGTTTTATCAGCAGCACTTTTAGTCCCGACTGTATTTCTATCTTTATCCTAATGTCTGTACTCCTCCCAGTTATTTTGACTTTCTCTAAATCTCTTTCTGGAGAACTTTTAGTCAGTGTTTCTGAATCTTGCCAAAAGGCATTTATTGGGCTCTTGAGAGTATGTCAGTCATAAATATTGTAATTCAGTTCAACTAAGATAAATTTGTTTCTAGAATCTGCTTGATGTCCCTGATTTTGGATAATTTTAGGTCTAGGTATCAGTGCCTCTTTTGTATCGCAGTAAAAAAAAACCATATATTACCTTCATGGTGATATTTTTATCTGAAAAAGGCAATCTCTATATTACCGAACAGTAGAAAATTATTATTGATAATAACTGAAAAAAATCGATTTTTTTTTCTTAGAATACTTCAGATAATTTTGGGTATATATGATTATTTATTTTTAATGTTTCTGGTAGTCTTTATGATAAGGGTACATGATACTATGTGCACATATGTAATATACACAATAATAGACATTATAGAACCAGATACAAGTATTTTGTTCTGTAACACAAACCAGTTATTGTCAGGAAAAATAATCATGTTGCAGAGTTTTCAATGCTCATCACGAACACCGCTTGTAATTGCAAAGTCATTGTGCTTTGAGAATGGCACAGTTTCCAAGAATTACGAATGCAATTGCATAAATGGGCGAATAATTGCACGATAATCCCCAAATTTGTTTTTGTGAGATGAAAATTATATATAGAAATGTTGTCGTGACTGAAACTGTCACATTTATCCGAGAGTAACAATAACTCCCAGAAAGTATAATTGGCGTCTCCTTTCTTTTATATTTATATTTATATGTCAGAAGGACCTTACTTTTGTAAACAACAGTCGGCAGGCTAAGTTACAATTACTTGTTCATCCTTGACCGCTGACTGTTGCGATCCCAGAAAGTTTTTTTTCTGGGTGGTGATGCAGTTAGTAGGTCCTTCTCACTTTTTCATTTCTGGCTCGTTACATTCTCTCTCTCTCTCAACTCTTCTTGTCTGTGAAAAAGAAATACAGTGCTTATTTTAAATGGGATACTCCAGTCCTAGTCTCTCTCTCTCTCTCTCTCTCTCTCTCTCTCTCTCTCTCTCTCTTGTTGTCTGTGAAAAGAAAATACAGTGCTTATTTTAAATCGGGTACTCCATTCCTTAGTCTCTCTCTCTCTCTCTCTCTCTCTCTCTCTCTCTCTCTCTCTCTCTCAACTCTTGTTTTCTATGACAAGGAAATACAGTGCTTATTCGAAATGGGATGCTCCATTCCTAGTCTCTCTCTCTCTCTCTCTCTCTCTCTCTCTCTCTCTCTCTCTCTCTCTCTCTCTCTCTCTCTCTCTCTGTCCGCAAATTGTCATGTTTACTATTCCCTTAATTTCTCCTCATTCTGCCGGGCCGGCCATAAAATACAAGAAGTGTCTTTCTGGCTCAGAATGAATTGTGATTTACAATTCTCTCTCAATTACGCAGAATTTCTGTCGCAGCGTTGCCCGACCTGTTCGTAAGTCTAGCCTTACAATAGCTACGTAATTTCGATAAAAGAACCGACTTCTGGACCTCCCATGCATTTTCTTTATTGTGATGTTTATCCTGTAGACTGATATGATCAGTTTTAGCAGATGATCGCGTTGTATACAAATCAAATTAATTTTTTATAAAGATGCCCAGTAATGTTACTTGCAATATCGACGGCGGAGATTATTAGGTATGCCAACGATATCTGTACTTGTTTCAAAGAGATGTAGGTATGTTTATGCTTTGTTTAGCAGAACTGCGGCTCTATAGCCCTTCAAATTTATTAAACGGAGTAAACTAGATGTGTAATTGAGAGAGAGAGAGAGAGAGAGAGAGAGAGAGAGAGAGAGAGAGAGAGAGAGATGGGGTGGCGAGGCGACACTGCGTCTTTTAGTATTTAATTATTGTATGCTTTGATTTAGTGTCTGTTTTCAGAATGATTGTTTATTTGAAATCACGTGCTAAGGAAAGTTTGAAATATCTAGAAATGTTAAAAATTGGCGTGTTTTTAACTTCCCATTTAGCAAGTAAATAAGTTTTTTGAGTGATCACTTATCTAGCCCAAATATTTTTAAAATGGGAAGTGGCTGATATGCCCCTCTTAACCGTACATCTTTCTCTATATTTTTAAACAACTTTCAAGTCTCTCTCTCTCTCTCTCTCTCTCTCTCTCTCTCTCTCTCTCTCTCTCTCTCTCTCTCTCTCTCTTAATTACATCGGAGGCAAACCTTTTCAGTTACATTTGTCAAATTTGTTTTTGTAAACAACATATTACTTTATGGCAAGAATCTTATAGTGTTATAATTTTTCATATTTTGAAATATCCATCATAAGGTAGAATGTAATTTGTAAATCCGTCTTTATGAAATCATGATGAACACAGTAAAGAAACTGACCTTTCTTGCACTGGTGTGTAAAAGCTTATTGAAGGCCATGTTGCGTTTTCGTGACTTGCATCAATATTTTTCTGTTTCCTTTGTGCATCGTTATTGCAAAATCACTTGCATGTTTTGTTCTGTTTGCTTTTTTGTATTTCATGATGTACAAATATCGTAGATTATTTGGGAAGCTTTTAACAAATTACGGAGACTAATTTTGTAGCGACTGTTGAGTTGCTCCTCTGTGTATTTCGGCTTAACTGTGAATACCGTTACCATTTGATTCTGGACTTTGTAATGTGAAACTAAAATCTTCATTTCATATTAAGGGAGAACAGACACTTGCCAGTGATTTATTTTTCGTAGTGGCACTGCAGTTAATGTTGAACAGTATATAGCTTTTATTTCCTATTACATCAGTTTGAAACGAACTGATTTTAAGTATACCCATAAAAAAAAAAAAAAGTTAAGTGGGCAGTGTATTTTTCGTGTGCGTGAAACTTGAGGTAAAGCAAATATTTGATTACTTCATAAAATACTTTGCTAGTTATGGTATATATATATATATATATATATATATATATATAATATATATATATATATATATATATATATATATATATATATATATATATATATATATATATATATATATATATATATATATATATATATATATATATATATATATATATATATATATATATATATATATATATATATATATATATATATATATATATATATATATAACATTTAGCATTCATTACACTTGTAATCTTTTCCTATTCACTGTACTTAACATAAAGCGTTTTACATAGCATAAAACCACTTTTGATAAATACATTATGGTGTCATCTTCCGTTAACAATGTAAGATTGAATGTAAAGGGAAATATTGCTTGCATAACAAGTTGCTTTGACAGTTTTGGTATGTATAACATGTAAGTCATTATATATATAATCCTCTCCTGTGCTGTACTGACCTTTGAAGCATTGTACTTGATAAAAAAAAAATTGTGATAAATACATTGTGGCGTTAGCCCCCGGTCAGCAATCTCGACGCACCAAAAATTACTCTCTCATAATTTTGTCCTCCCGAATTTAAAAACAGAGAAAATTAAGCGATCTTCGCCTCTCCCCGGCGGCTGTACTCACGAGGTCATTATCAATGTGTAGATGCTGTAATTTATTACAGCAATTACAGGCGTAATTAGGTGTTGGTCATGCGTAACACCTTTGTTTTGCTCGCGGTGACCGATGGTACTTACAGGATTGTCTGATACAATTTTCGGGAAGAGGATATTCGTCGGTCGGTCCCTTATCGCTTGACCTCTGAAGGAAGAAGGATTTTGGGGCTTGTATTTTAGAATTTACTTACATTTTTTTACATTTATTTATTTATTCTTAAATTTACTTTTTCTTTTTTGATAACTTATTATTTTCTTCTGTATTTTCCGTTATCTTGTTACTTCTTTCAAATGAATACCATGATGCATTCTTTGGAAGCTGCTTGAATTTCGAGTCAGTGGACCCTGCGGTGGCTTGTTCGAAATGAATAGGGTTCATCTCCTGAATAATAATAATAATAATAATAATAATAATAATAATAATAATAATAATTATTATTATTATTATTATTATTATTATTATTATTATTATTATTATTATTATTATTATTATTATTATTATTATTATTATTATCAAAAGAAAAATGGCAGCAGGGGATATTTTTGTTGCTTGCAAATTGGAGAAATTTTTTTAAGTGGTTTTCAAGAGTATATTTAATTGGTGCCATGGATGCTCCTTTAATAAAAACCGTGTCACGTAAAGTTCTGATATCTATCTATATATCTATATATACATATACATGTATATATATATGTATATATATATATACATGCGCGTACGTACACTCGTCCGTGCCGCGGCTTTTTACTTAAAGAACGCCGTGCATTGAAGACCGTCCCCATCTCTCTCTCTCTCTCTCTCTCTCTCTCTCTCTCTCTCTCTCTCTCTCTCTCTCTCTCTCTCTCTCTCTCCCCTTTGCGTGTCGGGTGTCAGACAGCGCTGGCGAACATGTGCCAGGCGTTATGGTTAAGGCTTTATAGCCTATTATTATCTGTGATTTAGTGGGGCGCCTCTATCCGGTTACCCAACGAATCGTTTTAATTGTTCGAACAAAGCTTCGTCGAGCAGGTTCTGAGGTCCCCGGCTGGACTGCTGGACTTCTTCTTCTTCTTCTTCTTCTTCTTCTTCTGCGTTCTTTACTTGTCTCGGTCTTGGAGACTTTTTTTTTTTTTTTATTTTGGACTTCTGAGGTTGTAAAGGTAGCAGTAGTCTCTCTCTCTGTCTGTCTCTGTCTCTCTCTCTCTCTCTCTCTCTCTCTCTTTTCTTCAAGGTATATATTACCCGTTGTCAGGTCTCTCTCTTTTGGGTATTTTTGATGTAATTACCTTCGCTCTCTCTCTCTCTCTCTCTCTCTCTCTCTCTCTCCAAGGTATGTATTACTGTAGTCACATGTCTCTCTCTCTTATATTTTTAAGGTAGTTACCTACGCTCTCTCTCTCTCTCTCTCTCTCTCTCTCTCTCTCTCTCTCTCTCTCTCTCTCTCTTTTCGTCTTGTGTTCAAAAGAGTTCTTGGAAGATGACGGTCCCTCTCTGAATAGTGGCTCTTCGCAAAATTCAAATCTATGACGACGTCACGTTTTATCGTTCAAGTCCCACTTTCATACGCATGCCCAAATGCGCGCGCACGCAGACGATGGGTGAGGGTGACAAGTAATAAAGATAGAGAGAAACAGAGAGAATACTTGATGAATGGAAGACATCATAGATGAGAGAGAGAGAGAGAGAGAGAGAGAGAGAGAGAGAGAGAGAGAGAGAGAGTTACTGTCAATTTGTTCAAATTCTTTTGGGCATAATTAGTGTAAGACTTTTCCTACGTTTTTATGCCACTGTTAAATATCGGGGGAGAGAGAGAGAGAGAGAGAGAGAGAGAGAGAGAGAGAGAGAGAGAGAGAGAGACTCTCCCAATATGTTACCACGCCTCGGTAATTCCTTTAGCGTAAAGGCAACTCAATTAACACCTTTACATGTCTTAAGCACCGTCAATGGGATGTTTTTTTCTCCTCTTGAGTGCAATTATCGAAGGCTATTCAGACCTCAGTCGACCGAACCAGGAGTGAACTTTTCTTCTGGGCACGTGGCTGAAGTCTCTCTCTCTCTCTCTCTCTCTCTCTCTCTCTCTCTCTCTCTCTCTCTCTCTCTCTCTCTCTCACGTATATTTTACTACTGTAGCCACTGTGGTCTCATATCTTTCTTTCGGATATTTTTAATGTAGTTACCTTCTCTCTCTCTCTCTCTCTCTCTCTCTCTCTCTCTCTCTCTCTCTCTCTCTCTCTCCGATATTTAACAGAGGCATAAGACGTAGGAAAAAGTCTTATAGTAATTATGCCCAAAAGAATTTGAACAAATTAACAGTAACTCTCTCTCTCTCTCTCTCTCTCTCTCTCTCTATTTGTTCCTTCCCCATATGATAACAGTTGTAATCACCATCTTTCTCTCTCTCTAATCACCTCTCTCTCTCCAAAGGATATTCATCTCGGCGATATTTGTTACGTTGATAACCGTAACTTAAAGGCAAGTTCCGCTCTAGTAAGCAA